>NW_027315812.1:30539913-30554913 GCF_026437365.1 Eucyclogobius newberryi
TACCTGTCACAGGACACTATTACTACAGTCACACAGTGGAGGTACATACCGTCACAGGACAGTATTACTACAGTCACACAGTGGAGGTACATACCTGTCACACGACAGTATTACTACAGTCACACAGTGGAGGTACATACCGTCACAGGACACTATTACTACAGTCACACAGTGGAGGTACATACCGTCACAGGACAGTATTACTACAGTCACACAGTGGAGGTACATACCGTCACAGGACAGTATTACTACAGTCACACAGTGGAGGTACATACCTGTCACAGGACACTATTACTACAGTCACACAGTGGAGGTACATACCGTCACAGGACAGTATTACTACAGTCACACAGTGGAGGTACATACCTGTCACACGACAGTATTACTACAGTCACACAGTGGAGGTACATACCGTCACAGGACAGTATTACTACAGTCACACAGTGGAGGTACATACCTGTCACAGGACACTATTACTACAGTCACACAGTGGAGGTACATACCGTCACAGGACAGTATTACTACAGTCACACAGTGGAGGTACATACCTGTCACACGACAGTATTACTACAGTCACACAGTGGAGGTACATACCTGTCACACGACAGTATTACTACAGTCACACAGTGGAGGTACATACCGTCACAGGACACTATTACTACAGTCACACAGTGGAGGTACATACCGTCACAGGACAGTATTACTACAGTCACACAGTGGAGGTACATACCTGTCACATGACACTATTACTACAGTCACACAGTGGAGGTACATACCGTCACAGGACAGTATTACTACAGTCACACAGTCGAGGCCAAATTTGAGTCTTATTTCCTTGTGCGTTCTATGTATCAATCATAAAACGCACCTACCGCTCACCTGCAGCCGCGTGTGGCTCGTCCCCACGTTTCCGCGTGTCTAAGCGCATTGATCTATCATAATATAGTTCCTTCAGTGTACGGGACAAAATCAAGACGGAGAAAGACAGTTCGAGCTGACTCATAAGAAGACGGAAATCTATGGGAGACGAGAGATGTGATGCGATCCGTCGCGCTAATAAACAAACGCACATGTGTGTTGTATCAGTCCGCACGGGGGAGTGCGCATGTGCACGGGGGAGTGCGCATGTGCACGGGGGAGTGGCATGTGCACGGGGGAGTGGCATGTGCACGGGGGAGTGCGCATGTGCACTTCCGCCTGCGTTCTCAAATCACCGAAAAATCGTCCATTGCGCCTTTAATTAAGCAGAATAACAAAATCTATTGTTCATAATGTCCTTAATATCAGAATATATCTGTTCTATGATTGAATCACTTTTCCAGCTAATCAGATTCAGCCTTGATGCAGCCGTCTGCACTTATCTTAAGAAGTGGAGAACTCTGATGATCAATGCGCTTAGACGCGCGGAAACGTGGGACGAGCCGCACGCTGCTGCAGGTGAACGAGGCTCTGCAGGTGAGCGGCAGGTGCCTATTATGATTGATACGTGACAGGGCTAATCGGCCGTCCATGCCACGAGGAAATGAGACTCAGATTTGGGACAAAAAAATTGTCTATTCAACCTTTAATCTACAACCAGTTTGACATTTATTAACTAACTGGTTTAAGCTTCAAAATGCTGTGTGTTTTATTACAAGCCAACTCCTAGTCACGTAGATATTAGTCCAATTAGTCCCAGGGTTCAAAAGATGCATCACTACTGCGTTTATTTATGTGTAAATATCTTGTGTTACACTGTGGGCACCTCCGGTTTATCGTCAGGTGCCCGTTTATGGACAAGTTCTATTTTCTTTGTAAATATCGTGTGCACAGCTTTTATTCAAGAGCGCTGTACAGCCCGAAAAGTACTGTAAATAGTACATATTTCAATACAAAATCGAAGTTGTTTGAGGTAGAATATAAAGCTGTGATGTGCTTTTGCATTGATCAAAACATGACCAAAACCTGTCACTGAATGCAGCCATGTGATTGGCTGATTTGAGCAGCATGCATCTTATGCCACATGTGTGCTCTAATCATGAGGCCTTTCTGTCCCAAGGGGGAGACAAATACTGTCAAAAAAATCTAAATAGAGGAAGTAATGTAGGGAGTGTCACCTTTGACAGGGGGCGTGTCCTGGTGCATGGGACAGCCCTGGGGGGGAACAGCCATGGCCTCTGCTCGGACAGTGCTCGGAGTACTCAGGGACGCACCCATCTCTGCACGGCTTCACAACTGTAACACAGACAAACGCTTCAGTCAGAGGACTCAAATAAGACAAGGAAAAGGACATCCACAGCATCAAAGATGTTTGAGAATGACATGGCAGGAAAAATATATTCAAATGAAACGGGAAAGAGAAGGTACTTTTGTATTGACGGATGAAGAATGGGAAAATACATGTACTTCACTATGGAGAAAAGAATTCTGTTGGAAGAATGCGATCCATTTCTTCATAAGACAAAGTGCTCATTATTCACAGGGAAATGCTGAATATAGTGCTTGCCAGGAGGAAAACCATGACCATGAGTTCTGGGACTGTCCTGTCACTCAAAGATAGTGGATTGAAGTCAAGGCAAAGCAGACTCTTTTCAACACCACCATCCCACTCAATTTCAGAACTATGTGTTTGGGTCTGAAAACTCTTGCCATGGACACAATGGATGGATATCTTTGGAACATACTTCTGGCAGCAGGGGAAAAGGCCGTCACACAAAAAAAAAATGGATGACACAAATCATGTCGACAACTAAGGACTGGACCAACATCCTAAACATGTGCAATATGGGAAAAAAACTTTTGGACTTCATTTGAAAATTGACAAATTTGACAGACAATGGGACCTTTATTTTTGTCTTAACCTTGTTATTTTCCTCATTATATTTCTCTCTGGCCTTACCCGCTTTGTTTTTTGTTGGATGTGCTGATGAGCTTAAACTGATTTTATTTGGCCTGATTGTGGCCTCCATCTTTAATTAGTTATAGTTCATTTTTATAAGTAAAACCTTTTCCTCCGACAAGAATATGTACAAGTTGAAGCATAAAAATGTCAATATCAACGCCTCTTTTTTGTAAATAATCGTTAAAATCTCAATATTTTCCCTCCGTCACAATAATAATGACATTTTAGTTAATTTTGCCCTTGTGCTGCCTGTAACCACTATCCCACACCTGAAAAGTCACACACAACCAGTTAAAGTTGTGCAGAAGGGTCGGTCTGGGCCAAGAATCTTAAGTGGACACAAAGCATTCACAATAAAATAATAAAGATGTCAAAAGAACAAAGCCCACATTTGTGTCAGATGTAAAATAACCAAATATGCCTTGAAATAAAACAAAGCACAAGCAAATATGTGGCAAATAATGATCAGGATGTTGTTGCCAACATTGCCCCCTGGTGGTGAAGCGGGAGCTCCACAGGCAGAGAAAGAAATATATTTTAAATGTACATTTAAAAATGCTTTTTTCTTTTTGTAGCAGAGTTGGATCTGAATAGAATTAAAATAATAGGTAAAGATCATAATCACAAAAGTGAAACAATAAATATTTAAAAATGAATTTGAATAATTAAATAACTAAATCCTCTATTAGTTCATGGAGAAACTCAAGTCAATTTGTTGCAGAAATCTGTCAATCTGCTGAAGATCTGCTTTTGTCTCAAAGAGTTAGACCCTGAATGTCTTGATTTTGAAGCTGAAATCACTGTATGTTTGATCTTATTGCTGATGCGTCCCAAACTCAGGTTCACGAGCTCGTGAAACGTGCACAAGCTCAATGACATTTCCATAACTTCACCTTGATCGTCTTTGCGGATTCGTTAAAAGGTCACGTGACATCACATATCAGTTAGACAAATGTGAAACCTAGTTTTAAGATGCAAAATACTTTCTTTTTTGCGCCTTTGAAACTTATTTTTTCTGTGTAACTTCCGGCGGTCACAGGAAGTGACCAATAAGAAAAGCAAAACTTTGTAAATTTACCTTTACAGGAAACGAGGAGAGACAGAAGGGGGACAGGGGAGAGACAGGGGAGAGACAGGGGAGGGACAGAGGAGAGACAGAGGAGGGACAGAGGAGGGACAGAAGGGGGACAGAAGGGGGACAGGGGAGAGACAGGGGAGAGACAGGGGAGGGACAGAGGAGAGACAGAGGAGGGACAGAGGAGGGACAGGGGAGAGACAGAGGAGGGACAGAGGAGAGACAGGGGAGAGACAGGGGAGGGACAGAGGAGAGACAGAGGAGGGACAGGGGAGAGACAGAGGAGGGACAGGGGAGAGACAGAGGAGGGACAGGGGAGGGACAGGGGAGAGACAGGGGAGAGACAGAGGAGGGACAGAGGAGGGACAGGGGAGAGACAGGGGAGGGACAGAGGAGGTACAGAGGAGAGACAGGGGAGAGACAGAGGAGGGACAGAGGAGGGACCGGGGAGGGACAGAGGAGAGACAGAGGAGGTACAGAGGAGGTACAGAGGAGGGACCGAGGAGGGACCGAGGAGGGACAGAGGAGAGACAGAGGAGAGACAGGGGAGAGACAGAGGAGGTACAGAGAAGGGACAGAGGAGGTACAGAGGAGGTACAGAGGAGAGACAGAGGAGGTACAGAGGAGGGACAGAGGAGGTACAGAGGAGGGACCGGGGAGGGACAGAGGAGAGACAGAGGAGGTACAGAGGAGGGACCGGGGAGGGACAGAGGAGAGACCGGGGAGGGACAGAGGAGAGACAGGGGAGAGACAGAGGAGGGACAGAGGGGGTACAGGGGAGGTACAGAGGAGGGACCGGGGAGGGACCGGGGAGGGACAGAGGAGAGACAGAGGAGAGACAGGGGAGGTACAGAGGAGAGACAGAGGAGGGACAGAGGAGAGACAGGGGAGAGACAGAGGAGAGACAGGGGAGGTACAGAGGAGGGACACAAGGGGGACAGAGGAGGGACAGAGGAGAGACAGAGCAGAGACAGAGGGGGGACAGAGGAGGGACAGAAGGGGGACAGAGGAGAGACAGGAGCCCCCAAAACGGACGCGTCCCACACTTTGAGAAGCTCTATGCACATGTTAGCACCCTGGCAACAAACATGACAGATTTCCATTTCAACAGTCGTTTTTAGACATTCCTTTTTTTAGCTATGCGATGTGTGCTTTCTTGTTGCCAATTTCCTTCATTTATTTAAGATATTTTAAGTCCTTTTGCTTACAACTGTTACTACACTAATACAGTAACAACTGTTACTACACTAATACAGTAACAACTGATACTACACTAATACAGTAACAACTGATACTACACTAATACAGTTACAACTGTTACTACACTAATATAGTTACAACTGTTACTACACTAATACAGTTACAACTGTTACTACACTAATACAGTTACAACTGTTACTACACTAATACAGTAACAACTGTTACTACACTAATACAGTAACAACTGATACTACACTAATACAGTAACAACTGTTACTACACTAATACAGTAACAACTGATAAGATAAGATAAGATATCCGCTGCACCGGCGTTTCCGTGTCCGATCACCGGCTCCACCACGAGCGGCACGCACCGCCACGAGCCGCACGCACCACGAGCGAGCGGCGCCGCTTCTCCTCCGCTGCACCGGCGTTTCCACGCCCGAACACCGGCTCCGCGCTCCCGCACCCGCCGCCCCGGAGGTCTGTACCTGGGCGAAGGTGTGGCCCCAGCCCGCCACAGGAGCAGACACGGAGAGCGGGGCACCGGCTCCACCCGGAGAAAAGCAGCCCCATACAACCAAGGTACAGCCCCGTTTCTCTGCTTTCCCCGCTCCACAGACGGGGGCGATCTGGTCACAAAACTGGACTCAAATGCGTCTTGATTGGGCTAGAGCAACGCCGGCGTCTGGTATGTGGACTGCCGCTTCTGTCCCAACGTCTTTGTTTTGTTAGTCGTTTCCATTGTTTTGTTTTGTTCCCGCGTCTCTGTGTTGTCTTCTGTCTACATCCCTGTTCCTTAACTTCATCGGACATTACTGCACCGTCCATCACTCATCTCCTCCCTCACTCCTGGACTATCTACTGCCCTAGCCGCCAGCTAACAGCTGGCTTAACACCTGCGGAGGTCCGTCATGGTATCGCGGGGCCTCCCTGCCGTGCAGACAAGGTCTGGGGCAACCAACGCCACTCACTCCACCAGCTTCAACACCCGGTCCACTGCTGCTTTTTCACAACTCTCTGCCCACCAGCTTCTAGTTAACCAGCCTCTAGCCACCGCCAACATACTAACTGGATTACTCTCATCTGCTGCTATGTTCCATCTCCTCCTCGGACTATCACTCCCACGCCTCCAGGCCACCGCTCCACCAACTTCTCGCCTACTCACCTACACCGCTGCTGACCTTCACCTCCTCAACCATAACCACCGTCTCCCAGCTGCTGCTGCCTCTGCAGCTAGCTCAGCTGGGATCCTTCGCCGGCCCCGCTACATCCACAGGGGCTCTGGTCTCTCCCATAACCAACACTCCAACGACGGCTCACCTATCCCCTCACTCTGGACTAGTTTTCGCCCCCCCGTCACCCCCACCTGCCGCACTGCCAACCTCAGCAACCTCCGCCCCCCCACCCCTGCGCCCCCATCCATCTCCGCGCCCCCATCCATCTCCCTTGCACTGCTGAACTGCCGCTCCCTCGCCAACAAATCACCTGTTATATCTGAACTGCTACTGGACAATAACATTGATCTGCTTCTCCTCTGTGAAACATGGCAACAGCCCCTGGACTTCTATGCTCTCAACCAAGCCACTCCCTCCAACTACACTTACACTGCCAAACCCCGCCTTGAATACCTCGCCTTCTCCCTCCCCAACTCTATCACCGCTATCCTGATCTATCGTCCCCCAAAGCCCCACCCCTCTTTCCTCACTGAATTGTCTGAACTCCTCACCATCGCATCCTCTCTCTCTGCCCGCCTCCTACTCACTGGTGACTTCAACATCCACATTGACTGCCCCAACGCCCCACTGACATCCGACTTCCTCTCTCTCCTGGACTGCTTCCATCTCACCCAACATATTGACTTCCCCACCCACACCAAAGGCCACACTCTGGACTTAGTCTGTTCCTCTCTCCTACCCATATCTAAGCCCCACCCCCTCCCCTTCCCACTCTCTGATCATCTCTGCATCCTTTTCTCCGCCCCCCTACCCTCGCCCCACAACCCCAAAAAACGCACCATCACCTACCGCAATATCAAGTCAGTCAACCCCCTCACGCTCTCCCAGCTCATATCCTCTGCTTTCCCCCCTGACTCCCCCCCCTCTTCCCCCGACGACTATGCTGTCATGCTCAACACCACCCTCTCTGACTCCCTTGACTCCCTAGCCCCCTGGAAAACCTCCTCCGTCTCATACATCAACCCCGCCCCCTGGTACACCCCTGAACTCCGCACCATGAAGCAGACTGGCCGCCAACTCGAACGACTCCTCAAAAGAACCCGCCTCACCGTCCACGCCGAAGCTTTCAAATTACACATCTCCTCCTACCGTGACGCTCTCCAAGCCGCCAAATCTGCCCACCTCTCCACCCTCATCAACAGCTCCCACCGGAGCCCTCGCACCCTGTTCTCCACCGTCAACAAGCTGCTCCAGCCACCGGACATCACTCCACCCTCCTCCCCTGACCTCTGCAACTCTTTCCTCCTTGCCTTCAATGACAAAATTTCCAAAATCAACAGCTCCATGACTGCCGTCTCCATTAACTCCATCACCACCCCCACCCCTGCCCCCCCTCCTCTCCCTGACCACCCACCCTTCCCTGCCCTCACCACCTTCTCCTCTGTTAACTCCTCTCATATCATAGACCTCATCACCGCTTCCAAAACCACCACCTGCTCTCTCGACCCCCTCCCAACGAATCTAACCAAGGCCTGCCTCCCTGCTCTCATCCCCCATCTCACCACCCTCTTCAACCAGTCTTTATCCCTCGGCCATGTTCCTTCCATCTACAAACTGGCCTCCATCACCCCCATCCTCAAAAAACCCACCCTAGACTCCGCCAACCTCTCCAACTACCGCCCCATCTCCAACCTGCCGTTCCTCTCAAAAACGCTGGAACGCATCGTCGCCGCCCAACTTCACACCCACCTCCAGTCAAACAACCTCTATGAACCCCTCCAATCTGGCTTCCGCCCACTTCACAGCACTGAAACAGCCCTGGTCAAAGTACTCAACGATCTCCTCACCTCTGCAGACTCCGGGGCCCTCAACATCCTGTTACTACTAGACCTCAGCGCAGCCTTTGACACTATAAACCATTCCATCCTCCTACAAAGGCTGCGCCAACTGGGTGTTGAGGGCTCTGCACTTGACTGGCTCACATCCTACCTCACCAACAGGCAAGAGTTCATTTCCCTCTCCGGTCACTCATCCACCCTCTCCCCAGTAACGCAGGGGGTCCCCCAGGGCTCAGTCCTCGGCCCCCTCCTCTTCATCTGCTACATCTTCCCCCTTGGTCACATCCTCCGCCAACTCAACCTGGACTTTCACTGCTACGCTGACGACACCCAGATATACCTCACCACCAAATCCACCCAAAACCCTCCCCTCAGCCACATCGAAACCTGCATCTCTACAATAAAATCATGGCTCACTCTCAACTTCCTCAAACTGAACAGTGTCAAAACAGAGCTCCTCCTCATTGGCACCAAATCCACTCTCAATAAAACTGGTCCCTTTTCACTCAGCATCGACACCTCGACCATCACCCCCTCTACCCTGGTACGCAATCTCGGTGTCATCATGGACCCCACCCTCTCCTTCACTCCCCATGTCAGCCACATTGTCAAGACCTCATACTTCCACCTCCGCCGCATCGCCAAAATCCGACACTGCCTCACCCTCCCCGCTGCTGAATCCCTCATCCATGCCTTCATCTCCTCCCGCCTTGACTACTGCAACTCCCTCCTCACTGGCATCTCCTCCCATTCCCTCCATAGAATCCAAATGGTCCAAAACTCCGCTGCCCGCCTCCTCACCCACACCCGGTCCCGTGATCACATCACTCCCGTTCTCCGGTCTCTCCACTGGCTCCCCATCAAGCAGCGCATAAACTTTAAAATACTCCTCCTCACCTTCAAAGCTCTTCACCACCTTGCCCCCCCCTACCTGTCTGACCTCCTCATCCCCCACCGCCCCACCCGAGCTCTCCGATCCTCCTCCTCTCTCACCCTGACTGCACCAACATCCCGACTCAAAACTTTTGGCGACAGAGCATTCTCCCGAACAGCACCTCGACTCTGGAACTCCCTCCCCCAACCTGTCCGCCACTCTCCCTCACTCACAACATTCAAATCCCGCCTAAAAACATACCTCCTTACCCAAGCCTATGACCTCCCCTACCCCTAGCCTCCTCTACCCCATTGCCTACACTTCTACCCCCTGTTACATCCCCATCTTTTTCTCTCTACTTCTTCTGTCTTGTTCATTTTATCTGTATATTAATGTGTTCTGTACGTGTTGTCCCCCCCTGTCTGTAAATACCCCCCCCTTTTTTATTATGTTCAGCGTCTTTGGGTCACTGAAAAGCGCTATATAAATAAAAGTTATTATTATTAGATATTCCTTTATTGTCCCACATGGGGAAATTTCATTGGTGCAACGCAGGTAGATACAGAGGTAGATACAGAAGAACAGATCACTTATAGGAAGTCTGAAAAACACTTTCAGTAGAAGATCTCCTATAAATAAATAAAAACTCCCATAGACAAATAAATACATAAATAAATACCATTGCAACTGTTACTACACTAATACAGTTACAACTGTTACTACACTAATACAGTAACAACTGTTACTACACTAATACAGTAACAACTGTTACTACACTAATACAGTTACAACTGTTACTACACTAATACAGTTACAACTGTTACTACACTAATACAGTTACAACTGTTACTACACTAATACAGTAACAACTGTTACTACACTAATACAGTTACAACTGTTACTACACTAATACAGTAACAACTGTTACTACACTAATACAGTTACAACTGTTACTACACTAATACAGTAACAACTGTTACTACACTAATACAGTTACAACTGTTACTACACTAATACAGTTACAACTGTTACTACACTAATACAGTAACAACTGTTACTACACTAATACAGTTACAACTGTTACTACACTAATACAGTTACAACTGTTACTACACTAATACAGTTACAACTGTTACTACACTAATACAGTTACAACTGTTACTACACTAATACAGTAACAACTGTTACTACACTAATACAGTAACAACTGTTACTACACTAATACAGTAACAACTGTTACTACACTAATACAGTAACAACTTACTACACTAATACAGTTACAACTGTTACTACACTAATACAGTAACAACTGTTACTACACTAATACAGTTACAACTGTTACTACACTAATACAGTTACAACTGTTACTACACTAATACAGTTACAACTGTTACTACACTAATACAGTTACAACTGTTACTACACTAATACAGTTACAACTGTTACTACACTAATACAGTAACAACTGTTACTACACTAATACAGTTACAACTGTTACTACACTAATACAGTTACAACTGTTACTACACTAATACAGTTACAACTGTTACTACACTAATACAGTAACAACTGTTACTACACTAATACAGTTACAACTGTTACTACACTAATACAGTAACAACTGTTACTACACTAATACAGTAACAACTGTTACTACACTAATACAGTAACAACTGTTACTACACTAATACAGTAACAACTGTTACTACACTAATACAGTTACAACTGTTACTACACTAATACAGTAACAACTGTTACTACACTAATACAGTAACAACTGTTACTACACTAATACAGTTACAACTGTTACTACACTAATACAGTTACAACTGTTACTACACTAATACAGTAACAACTGTTACTACACTAATACAGTAACAACTGTTACTACACTAATACAGTAACAACTGTTACTACACTACTACAGTTACAACTGTTACTACACTAATACAGTTACAACTGTTACTACACTAATACAGTTACAACTGTTACTACACTAATACAGTAACAACTGTTACTACACTAATACAGTAACAACTGTTACTACACTAATACAGTTACAACTGTTACTACACTAATACAGTTACAACTGTTACTACACTAATACAGTTACAACTGTTACTACACTAATACAGTTACAACTGTTACTACACTAATACAGTAACAACTGTTACTACACTAATACAGTTACAACTGTTACTACACTAATACAGTTACAACTGTTACTACACTAATACAGTTACAACTGTTACTACACTAATACAGTTACAACTGTTACTACACTAATACAGTTACAACTGTTACTACACTAATACAGTAAAAACTGTTACTACACTAATACAGTTACAACTGTTACTACACTAATACAGTAACAACTGTTACTACACTAATACAGTTACAACTGTTACTACACTAATACAGTTACAACTGTTACTACACTAATACAGTTACAACTGTTACTACACTAATACAGTAACAACTGTTACTACACTAATACAGTAACAACTGTTACTACACTAATACAGTTACAACTGTTACTACACTAATACAGTTACAACTGTTACTACACTAATACAGTTACAACTGTTACTACACTAATACAGTAACAACTGTTACTACACTAATACAGTAACAACTGTTACTACACTAATACAGTAACAACTGTTACTACACTAATACAGTTACAACTGTTACTACACTAATACAGTTACAACTGTTACTACACTAATACAGTTACAACTGTTACTACACTAATACAGTTACAACTGTTACTACACTAATACAGTTACAACTGTTACTACACTAATACAGCGCTGAAGTGCATTTCCTTAGGGAAATAGAACATGACAAGCTAACTAACTAGCTTAACTACCCGATATGTGCCACCCCGGTCTGTTCTTACAGAGGACCGGCGGACATGTCTTTAATGTCTGTAACCGCGTTAGCCTAGCCTCCTGTGTGTTCCCTCCATGTCTCCTGTGTCTCCTGTGAGTCCCCCGTGTGTCAGCGCCGGGGGACATTCCGTGATAAGACTAACCTTGGGTGTCACTCTGCTCAGGCGATGAAAGGACGTTTAAGTCCCACAAAAACAACGGCGCGCTCACCTGAGAACTGTCCTTCTGATGATGGAGGTCCAATGTCACGCTGCTCTCTTCACCAAAGCTCACGTTTCGCAACCACTTCTTCTTCTGGCGCTTGGAAACCAGTCTAACGGAGCACTGCCGCCCCCTGCTGTTCTGGAGGTGCGTTTCCTCCGGTCCTTTTGCTTTTTTAAGATAAGATAAGATCATCCTTTATTGTCCACACATGGGGAAATGTCGGTGTTACAACGCAGTAGATACAGGGGAAAGGACAGATAACTTATAGGAAGTTTAAAAAAAAAAACATTCTTAATAGAAGAACTCTTATAAACAAAACAAAAAACTCTTATTAACAAAACTCCTCTCATATCTTAATAGGGAATGGAGGGAAAAAAATAAAAAAGATCAAAAGAAAATAATTATAAAATAAAGTAAATAATAATAAAATAAAGTAAAAATAGCTAGCATAAGACTAAATAATACTAATACTAATGGTAAGTAAACACTCAGTTATATGCACATGAGTACGACAGTAATTGCACATAAATATGACCGTATTGCACATGGTTAAGTCAGTATGCCACATGGATATGACGGTATTGTTTTGTGATGGACTCCAGGCCCCTGAGGAGACATAGCGAGGAGAGAGGAGACACAGCGAGGAGAGAGGACCGAGGCGCAGGCAGGAGAAGGTACGAGACAAATCTGTTGACATAGTCAGTACAAGTTTATTTTTGACTTTGAACATTAGACTATGATAATGAATAAAGTCATAAAGTGATAACTAGACTGGCTCAGACAATGTGCTGCATGCCCTCCCTTCTCTCATCCCCATTTCAAAGACTGTCCAGGCCAAAAAATAAATAAATAACTAAGTTCCCAATACAACATTTCTTTAGCCTCATACCCACTGTTGAAGAATACTTTGAAACTTGAAAGTTACAGAAGAATAACAGCTTTAAAATAAATGTGTTTTACAATGCAGTAACTGCATCAGAATGCAGTAATCTGAACATATTTTTTGTACTTTTAGCGCTTCAGTTACTTCCCAATACTGACATGACAAAAGCAAATCATTTTTACTTAAGTATTAGCTGTTTAACCCTGTTAAACTGTTAAGCAGCACGTTTTGTACTCACTAATGAGTACAAAACTAATGAGTACAAAACTAATGAGTACAAAACTGGTTGTCCCTGGAGACTGTAGATCCTCTGCTCTCATTGGAGGGTTTGCAGGGTACAGGCTAATGTACTTCATGACAAGTCTTAATAAATGTGATAATATGAATAAAAAACAGAGATATACAGATGGATCGATGGAAAATTGCATCGATGGATGGACGGGTGAGCGGTTATGTTGGACAAATAAAGCCCGGGGCCAAACCAAACCTGAACAAGGCCTTGTTTCAGTAACTTTTTAAAGCTATAAAAAAAATGTAAATTCCAGCTCGATTCCATCAATGGGCCACGTTTATTAGGCCAATATTTGCGTCATACTTTAGTAATTACACTTCTGACCTGAGTGAGGCGCTATTTCATCACAATAGCCAACTTTACTTGTCACTACAACTGCACTATAATAGATCCATGGTCAGACCCAGTGGAGTTCAGAGTGTTGGGGCCATTTGTGGTGGGATGAGTCCACAGCTGAGGCGCTCTCCGGGACGCTGCTGCTCTGGAGCGGGACACACCGGACCGGCACCGGGACGCTGCTCCGGGACTATGGGGACCTGCTGTGGAGGACGCTGACGTGGTTGATGCGCTCCTCCAGCCTGGACACAACTCAGAGAAAGTTTTCTGCGGCGGAGCTATGGACGGGAGCGGGGGGGACAGCTCGGAGCCGGTGCACACGCTGAGCGTCGCGGCCTACCTGCTGTGCTGGGCCCTGCTGCGCTGGTACCAGGTCGGTCCTCACACTTCGGACTGGACTGACACGACAAGTGCAAGACTAACTGCCTCTTTTGGATGATACCCTGCATGATAATAAGGCCTATCAGACAAAGTAAAAAAATAAAACTTTGGATTTCTGCTTTTGAGTTAGGCTATGTATATTATTTATTTAATAAAAAAAAAAAACAGCCTTGTGGCGAACATTAAGCTGCTCTGTGTAACTTTAAAATGTGAGTTTAAACCAGGTATAAATAGTGGAGAATAATGGCTGACATCTGTAACTTTAATACAAAATCCTTTTCAGCAGAAATAATAGAAGAGGAAACTATTCTATTTCAATATGTTTGTTTTTCTGTTGAGGGTTAAAAAAAACACGAATTTGAATGGTAAAATGCTTTGACTCGATATTTAAGTGTCCCAGATTCAAACAAGATCGTGATTTAGGCATAAACTGGACATGATTTTCATTTCGTGTTTGTCATCTGCCCTGAGTTAGTTTTGACCCATTAGAAAACATCCAAATTCACTCTAACTTCAATGGGAGAGGCTTGTCTCCATGGAGATGTTATTGCTTTGCCTGGAATGTCATGCAGTTTTTCATTTGGACATTTGGAGTTTTATTGCTAAAACATAAATACGTTCAAATCTCCAGCAGCAGCCGGACCAGAGGAGAGCGCGGTGCTGAAGCGCTCCTGCAGGTGAACTCTCATTAAAGATGAAAGACATCTGCTCGAATGCATGTCATTTATCCACATGATCCACATTTTGTGATTGGCATCATTCAAACCACAACAGTTGTGAGTAATAAATGAATCAGCAATGATCAAAGCTTACACCAAACCATCAGTCAGACTAAAGCATGTAAGGTTTGTGTTTTAACCCTGAGGTCCCCGCGGCACAATCCTCTGGCTTTTACACTGATCATTTCTAATGTTTGATTATATTTGTTCCAGGTGTTTATGAATAAATTATTTATGATTTCTAA
>NW_027315812.1:30559913-30579913 GCF_026437365.1 Eucyclogobius newberryi
AAGGTGGCAGTTTGCAGTGGCAGACAGGAGCAGACAGGAGCAGTTAGGAGCAGACAGGAGCAGACAGGAGCAGTTAGGAGCAGACAGGAGCAGTTGGGGAACAGTGAGGCGCAGAAAGGGGCAGACAGGAGCAGTGAGGAGCAGACAGGAGCAGTGGGGAACAGTGAGGAGCAGACAGGAGCAAACAGGAGCAGTGAGGAGCAGACAGGAGCAGACAGGAGCAGTGGGGAACAGTGAGGAGAAGACAGGAGCAGACAGAAGTAGACAGGAGCAGACAGGAGCAGTGAGGAGCAGTGTGAAGCAGTGGGGAGCACGCAGGAGCAGTGAGGAGCAGTGTGAAGCAGTGAGGAGCACGCAGGAGCAGTGAGGAGCAGACTGGATCAAACAGGAGTAGTGAGGAGCAGTGAGGAGCAGACAGGAGTAGGCAGGATCAGGCAGGAGCAGTGAAGAACAGGCAGGAGCAGTGAAGAACAGACAGGAGCAGTGAGGAGCAGTGAGGAACAGACAGGAGCAGTGAGGAGCAGGCAGGAGCAGTGAGGAGCAGGCAGGAGCAGTGAGGAGCAGGCAGGGGCAGTGAGGAACAGTGAAGAACAAACAGGAGCAGTGAGGAGCAGGCAGGAGTAGACTGGAGCAGACTGGAGCACTTTTGTGTGTAAAGTGTCAGGGAGGCGCTCTGGGCTGTAGTTGTCATGTAAATGAAGGGCACATACATGGCCTGCTCCTCCTGTTACTGTGGGAGACTGAGGAAGAGGAGGTCCCACTGTGGAGACTGCTCTGGACACTACAGTTAAGGATGAAGTGACCAAAATGCATTTCACTGAATACTTTTTCAATACGGTTACTTCCTTTTTCATATGGAGCTGTGACAACAAATGGTCATAAAACATTCTAATTTCCTTTTATTGACACACTTTAAATATTGTTACAGCTGATTAGCTTCTCATTAGATTATTGTCGTATGGGAATTATGCCTCGGGATTCAGAAATGCCCGTCAACTGTGGTGCTCTCTATATAAAGGGACAGGTTTTTACATATACATTATAGTTACACCGATTGAATAGGTGTGTGCGGAGGAAACGTTATCCGTCTGAGGGAGTCAGATCACTCCTTCACTGTGGAACAAGTACATGTTTCTACTTTTTCCCAAGGAGGTTTTGTAGTATCCTGGCCGAGAAGGACAGGTCTAAGGACAGGTCTAAGGACAGGTCTAAGGACAGGTCTAAGGACAGGTCTAAGGACAGGTCTAAGGACAGGTCTAAGGACAGGTCTAAGGACAGGGGACCCCGGGACATTGCCAAGTCCCTATGAACATTGTTTAATCTGTTTTTCACTGTCGCCCTCCGAGACAACCGCTGTTTTGATTTTGGGCGTTACAAAAATAAATTTAATTGAAAAATCTGTAGAAAATGACACGAAGTGACATCACACTAGGGACTCTTATTCCGGTCAAAGTTTATGCTTAATTTAGACAAAGAAATAACTTTTTTGACTCTCTAAACCAGGCATGTCCAAACTAGGGCCTGGGGGCCAAATGCAGCCCTCAGACCAATTTTTGTTGGCCCTCCAGCTTCCTGCTATGTCGACCCAAACAACAAAAAGTAATACTTTTTACTGTGATTACTGTGATATATATGTGTTATACCAACCTAATATTAATGTTCTAGGTCTAATTAAACGTGTGGAGGTTCATCGCAATTACGTCAAATGCAAAATATTTAATGATTCACTTTGTTATTTAACAAGTTCAACATTGTCAAGTTGTTTGTGGCCCTCTGCCCCGTTTAAGTTTCAAAATGCGGCCCTTGGTGAAAAAAAGTTTGGACACCCCTGCTCTAAACATTAATTCAACAACATAAAGTCAGTCTTATATATTTGTATTTGTCAAATAAACAAATTGTGACATTAGTTGAGTTTTTGCTCAGTGTTTTCTGGGTACGATGTCATCAAGTAAAACAGGAAGTGAAATTATAAACCTAAAAAAAATACTATTCTGTGATAATATTTGCATAATTTTCAAATTGTATAAAACTTATAATGTATAAATATATTTATCTTAACTGCATTTTAGTTCAATGAGTCGTCCGACCTGTAGGGGGCACTTTAAGCTATAGAGAGAGGCTTGCAGGTTTGGATCATCCATACTGACAAATACTGTGCTTTATTCTCTCATTGGACACCTTGGAATAAAGACAGAAACGGGCCTGTCCGTGCCATAAGTCCCTCTGACCTCCACCAATCAAAGTTAAAGTTATGTTACATGTGCTTCTGATAACAAAAGGTCAGACTAGAAAGTACATTCCCCTGAGCATGAGATTTGAGAATGTCCTGAACAGAGGGGAGGGACGTCTCATATTCAAATATGAACTATAATCCAGGAACATCATATGAACGAGTCCTCCACGTGTGAAAGGCTCAGTTCTACAGTGTTCCATGTGCCACCTTACCTGTTCCATGTGCCACCTTACCTGTTCCATGTGCCGCCTTACCTGTTCCATGTGCCGCCTTACCTGTTCCATATGCCACCTAACCTGTTCCATGTGCCGCCTTACCTGTTCCATGTGCCGCCTTACCTGTTCCATGTGCCGCCTTACCTGTTCCATATGCCGCCTTACCTGTTCTATGTGCCGCCTTACCTGTTCCATGTGCCGCCTTACCTGTTCCATGTGCCGCCTTACCTGTTCTATGTGCCGCCTTACCTGTTCCATGTGCCGCCTTACCTGTTCTATGTGCCACCTTACCTGTTCCATGTGCCGCCTTACCTGTTCCATGTGCCGCCTTACCTGTTCCATGTGCCACCTTACCTGTTCCATGTGCCGCCTTACCTGTTCCACGTGCCAGCTTACCTGTTCCATGTGCCACCGGCTCCATCTAAACACAGTGGAAGGCTGGTAAAGGCCTTCATAGCGATCTCTTCTGCAGTTTTCCTGGAGGATATTAACCCGTCACATTGCACTTCATTCCCCGAGAACAGGAGTTGGCAACCTGCGGCTCTGGAGCCACATGCGGCTCTTTAGCACCCTCCTAGTGGCTCCCTGGAGCTTTTTAAAAACATATGTGTGGGATATATTTGTTGTTTTAATATGGTTTCTGTAGGAGGACAAACATGACGCAAACATTCTTAACGTTTCCAATGCTGTAAAAATTGTTATAATACATTTCAACATTTCTATCAACAAAGATTTCCGTCACAGCCTGCGACGCTCGTTTCAGTGCGGCGCACATGGTCGGCACCGGCGAACGTGGGCGGCGCACGTGGGCGGCGCATGTGGGCGGCACACGTGGGCGGCGCATGTGGGCGGAGCACGTGGGCGGCACATGTGGGCGGAGCAGTGCCCGGCAGGTGGCTGTTGTAAACAAACCGTAACAGAAGAAATGATGAGAACAGAGGATTCAAGGAAGAATGGACTGAATCACTTGCTTCCATTGCCAATGCAGAAGGATTGTCTGCATGTTTGTTTGTCATGAGAAGTTGTCAAATAACAAAAAGAGTCATTTGGAAAGACATTTCCAGGACATGAAGGATTCTCTGCAAAGACAGTGAAAGAAAGGGACATTAAAACGGCATTGTCACCAATCGTCAAATCAAGGACATTAAATACGCGCCAACAACTCATCAAGTGCCTGTGATGAGTTGTGTGATGTGATCGATATCGAGCAGGCAGCGCTGTTATACAGGAATGTGAACTTTGACGGGCCGACTTTAAAGAAATTATCAAGTATATAATTTCAGGCTGTGTTCAATTCCACTGTTGCCCAGATACAGGGAAAAGAGAGGATTGTATTGTTATTGAGGTTTGAAGAGAACTGCGTTTTAGATTTTTTCTAATCCTCAAAATAAAAATTGCACCAAAAATCAGATTTCTTAATTGTATTTCTATATTTTCATCAATGCAACAAAATATGATACATGAACATTATAATTTAAACTTAAAGCACCAATCGTATAGCAGAGTAGTCGCTTGGTGCGTTACTCTCTCCAGGGGGCGCTGCAGGGAAAATAAACATTTAATCAGGAATCCTCATGTATTTTTCTTGCACGGTGACGATCATGGGTTCGATTCCCGGACCAGAGGGGGGTGGAGTCTACATGTCCTCCCCGTGTTACCGTGGGTTCTCTCCGGGTTCTCCGGTGACCATGTGTTAGGCAAAATTGGTGACTCTAAATTGGCCCTAGTGAATGAATGTGAGAGTGAATGGTTGTCTGTAATGTCTATGTCTATGTGTTGGCCCTGCAACGAGTTGGCCACTGTCCAAGGTGTACCCCGCCTAAGGCCCAAAGTCACTGGGATAGGCTCCAGTCACCCTCGACCCCGAAAGGGAACAAGCGGTAGAAAATGGATGGATGGATCCTTATGTATTTGTAGCCTAGTCATTTTGATAGTAGGCTGATATAGCTAATATATACTTACAGCCTTTGTTCCCTTCATATAAGGCTTATATAAGGCTTTCACATTTTTGCGGCTCCAGACAGATTTGTGTTTTGTTTTTTTGGTCCGATTTGGCTCTTTGAACATCAAACGCTGACCCCTGTTCTAGAACAACTGGTCGTGGTTTTGGGACTGAACCATATCTGTAAACAACTCACTGTGCAAAACACTTACTCCGCATTTGAAAGTAGCATTCTTGAATAGAGTACTGGTCAGCCAATGTTGGATACACAGGGCGGCTAATGTTGGATATACACACCGCCTGAATACAAAAAAACTGACTTCTTACTACTAATACCAAAGTACGACTGTGCTCTTATCATGGGCCATTTTAGTATCCATGTGTTTTCATCTTAATCCTTAATTTACACGTCTGTGATGCAGTTTTCTCTGATCATAATCCTGTTGTTTTTGATCATTCTCTCCGTCCAAAAGATGCCACAATTTTAACTCCACCACCGCTGTTCACTTTTCCTTTGCGTTTAAGGAAATCTCAGCTAGTCACCCCACGACAGAACGTTTGGATGCAGATACTGAGGCACTCTCTCTGCTTTGACTCAGATCATTCACGAACCTTGGTTCATTGTCCGCTGCTGTGGCTTGAGTGTCCAGTTCATTTCTTGCCTGACCGGCCAGCCCCGCCCACATTCTATTCGAATGCGTAAGGGTCTGGAATCCGAGTCAGAGCCAATGAAATCGTCGGTCATCCATTTACCGACCAATCCCCGTTGGAGGTTTTAACGCGTCACACTGAGATACGGAAGTAGCTCTTCACCCCCCGTTCCAAAACATTCAAGATGGCGGACCCGGCTCGTGACCCGGCTCGTGACCCGGCTCGTGACCCGGCTCGTGACCCGGCTGTTTACTTCTGTTCTCGCTTCGGTTTGAACAATCAGGAAAGTCCGCTCTACTCGCCGTGATGAACGTGCGGTTATACGAAGGGCGTCATCGCGATTCAGGAGACATTTTCTTCCTTCGGGACGGATAACGTGGAACACGCCTTGTTGACACGGGCTACGTAATATCTGGTTAAGCGTGTCGCGTTTTTTGTGTCACTTCTGGGTTTATGTGATTGGTTCTGTCTCTGCTCTAAACTCCGCCTTAGAAATTTGAATGCAGCGGTCGAGCCCCAGACCCACACACAGTTTTGATAAGTAGTCTGCCAAAACGTGTTGGGAACGGCTGGTCAGGCGAGTTCATTTCAGATCCTGTTCAGTGCAGTGACCTTGAAGCAGTCATCTCTCTGGCCTGACAGGGTAACCGTTGAACTCATTTCTCGGACACTTCTGGCTTCCAGCTTTGGCAAAGTGGCAAAGTGGCAAAGTGGCTCTGGCAGCAAGTCTAAAAAAGAAACCTTTCAACATTTGACTTGGGTGGAGGAAGGACGGTGGAGGGTGAAGAACCACTGTCCTTTTGTCTGGGATTAGAAACGTTGGCTCCTGGAGGTATGAGGGCCACTGGTCTGGTCCAATACACAACTTCTGACTTTAGACGCAGAGAGTTGTGAGATAACATAAACTTATCACAGATTGACTCATTTACACTTCATAATTTCTTATGGTTACAGCTGCTTGTGAAATGTTTGAAATGGAAAAACTTTGGATATTATACACATGCAGTTTAGACCCTGGCTGTGTTGTGAGGACTAGACCCTGACAGTAATAGACCCTGTGGACTAGACCCTGCAGATTATACCCTAGCAGTAGTAGACTCAGCAGATTAGACCCTGAAAGTGGAGTAGACCCTGCAGATTAGACCCTGCAAATTAGACCTTGACAGTGTAGTAGACCCTGACAGTGTAGTGGACCCTGGCAGTTTAGCAGTTTAATAGACCCTGCAGATTAGACCCCAGCAGTTTAATAGACCCCACGGACTAGACCCTGACAGTGTTGTGCAGACTAAACCCTGACAGTGTAGTAGACCCTGCACACTAGACCCTGACACTCTCTTCATCTCTCTCCTTCTCTCTCCTCTTTTTCTTTTTTACAGTAGAGCGTAAAACACATACTTTGAAGATGTACAATTATAGTTGATGGCGACAAATGCATCTTTTCAGTTAGCTGCCAACCGCCAACACCTTTAGATCCTGACAATGTTGTGAAAGACTAGACCCTGACATGGTAGAAGACAAATCTTTCCCTACCGAGGGTACATAAAACCCTGGTATTGTGAACCACCCAGCAGTCTAGACCCTGCCAGTGGGGTAGACTCTGCATATTAGACCGTGACAGTGTAGTAGACCCTGCATATTAGACCGTGACAGTGTAGTAGACCCTGCATATTAGACCGTGACAGTGTAGTAGACTCTGCATATTAGACCGTGACAGTGTAGTAGACTCTGCATATTAGACCGTGACAGTGTAGTAGACCCTGCATATTAGACCGTGACAGTGTAGTAGACCCTGCATATTAGACCGTGACAGTGTAGTAGACTCTGCATATTAGACCGTGACAGTGTAGTAGACTCTGCATATTAGACCGTGACAGTGTAGTAGACTCTGCATATTAGACCGTGACAGTGTAGTAGACCCTGCAGATTAGACCGTGACAGTGTAGTATACCCTGCAGATTAGACACTAACAGTGTTGTAGACCCTGCAGATTAGACCGTGACAGTGTAGAAGACCCTGCAGATTAGACCGTGACAGTGTAGTAGACCCTGCAGATTAGACACTAACAGTGTTGTAGACCCTGCATATTAGACCGTGACAGTGTAGAAGACCCTGCAGATTAGACCGTGACAGTGTAGTAGACCCTGCAGATTAGACACTAACAGTGTTGTAGACCCTGCAGATTAGACCGTGACAGTGTAGAAGACCCTGCAGATTAGACCGTGACAGTGTTGTAGACCCTGCAGATTAGACCGTGACAGTGTAGAAGACCCTGCAGATTAGACCGTGACAGTGTAGAAGACCCTGCAGATTAGACCGTGACAGTGTAGTAGACCCTGCAGATTAGACACTAACAGTGTTGTAGACCCTGCAGATTAGACCGTGACAGTGTAGTAGACCCTGCAGATTAGACACTAACAGTGTTGTAGACCCTGCAGATTAGACCGTGACAGTGTAGAAGACCCTGCAGATTAGACCGTGACAGTGTTGTAGACCCTGCAGATTAGACACTAACAGTGTTGTAGACCCTGCAGATTAGACCCTGAAGGTGCAGTGTGGAGTTATGTCCACTTGGTTCCCACACTTTCACATTAGTATTCACAGTCCATCCCGGTCTGTTTAACTGCTGATCCATTGGACACTGTTACCATGACACAGTCCGCTGCAGGGACACTGGGCTGGCTAAGTGACGCCTTTGTGATGAGTGGAGTAGTGCATTCAGATGACATAAGTGCACCCATCCCCCCTTCCTCTTGTTTAGAACACACATGATTATTCAGATGCACTGTGTGTGGCTTTTGGACTCATGTACATTTATGTAGTTTCCCAACAAGGGGTACAAGGACACCCAATGGTAAATAAGCATGGACTCATGACAAAGAACCTCGGCTTTTACCTGATTACCATCTGAAACAACAGGATTTGGCAGTTTACAGGGCTGTTATGGTAACAAAGAAAATTTCTTTCAGATGAAACTTAGATTGTGTTAACAAATAGATGAATAGGACAGGTTATTATACGGAGGTTCTGCCCGATGGGCAGGGCTTATGCGGCTCAGGGTAGGAGTAGGAGTTCTCATACTAGGTCCACAGATTGAGAATGACTTTTGGATGACGTCTGTTTTTTTCAAAGAGCAATATCTTGATGACCACAACAGAATCTTTCTATATTTTTATATTGTTTAATAACCACAATACTTTTAACATTGTCCACTTTTCATAGCGATCCTCACATGTTGCTTGTTGCAGCTTTATAACGTACAGTGACTGATTGTGGGGTGGACAGGGGTCTTTATGCAGATAACGTGCTCAAACAGGTGCTACTAATGTAGATTCATATGTAGAGTAGAGGTGGACCTTTTAAAGGCAGACTAACAGAGAGTCTTTGAGAGCCAGAATTCTTGCTGATTGGCAGGTGTTCAAATACTTTTCAGGATTTTTTTTGTAGGTTCTGTCTCTCACAGTGGATATGCACCTACGATGAACATGTCAGATCCTCCCATAATTTCTTAATGGGAGAAATTGCAGGGTGTTTTATATTAAATATTTATTTTCCTCACTGTATGTAAAGCCAGGCATAGATACAAAGCATGTATAAATATGTACTAATCATTGACAAACAAACTAATCACTTAATAATAATTCACTGTTTGGATTAAGATTAGCGTTAAGGTTAGGGTTAGTGTTAGGGGTAGTTAATGTTAATGATTAGTTTATTTTGTTGATTGATTAGTTATATATTACTAAACATCCATAAATGCAAAAATGTTTAAAGTATTATACAATTTGAGCTGTAGAGGGTTGAACTTTTGTTATTTTTTCTTAATAAAATAAAGGATTTACAAAATTGTCCTTCTTTAGCTTCTGTAGCATAAAATACTTTTCAGACCAAAATCCATATAGGTCACATTCTTGCCATTTCACCCATGAATTTGGAAAATAATGTTTTTGTTTGGAACTATCAAGTTATGAAACAATAAATACCAATGTAAAGAACAATCCACAGTTCTAGTTTATGGCCCTTGTTTGTTGTTTTGTTCAAACTGCAGAGGTCTTCTAGGTTGTCTTTTGTGTGGGATGAATTGTGCCAAGTGCAGCAGTGTGAGGCTCCAGACCGGTTCCACTGTCTCCGAGCCCTCCAGCGCACTCACAGTGGGATCAGGTTGGACCCACGGGACAGGCCGGAGCTCAGATCACATTTACTTTGTCACAGCAGCAGATAGTGGGGCAGGCAGGAAGTCAGGGGGGAGGAGCCATGGGTCTGGGGTCTTGGAGCAAGATGGGAGAGGGCTTGGCACAGATGGGCAGAGAGGAGAGAACACAGATCAAACTGAACAATCTGCATCAACGCTGACCACTGCACTAGAGGTAGGTCAGAACATTATTCAAACAAGAAATACTGTTTAGTGAACACATGGATTTGTTTAGGGTCGTTCAGATGGTCTAACCCTGAATAAGAGCAATGTCTATCCATCAGACAATGGCTAGAATTCATTCAATTGTTGGACCAATGGTGTAACAGCACTTACAGTTATGGACCAATGGTGTAACAGCCCTGACTGTTATGGACCAATGGTGTAACAACACTGACGGTTATGGACCAATGGTGTAACAGCACTGACGGTTATGGACCACTGGTATAACAGCACTTAAAGTTATGGACCAATGGTGTAACATCACTTAAAGTTATGGACCAATGGTGTAACAGCACTGACAGTTATGGACCAATGGTGTAACAGGTCTTACAGTTATGGACCAATGGTGTAACAGCACTGACGGGTATGGACCAATGGTGTAACAGGTCTTACAGTTATGGACCAATGGTGTAACAGCACTGACGGGTATGGACCAATGGTGTAACAGGTCTTACAGTTATGGACCAATGGTGTAACAGCACTGACGGGTATGGACCAATGGTGTAACAGGTCTTACAGTTATGGACCAATGGTGTAACAGCACTGACGGGTATGGACCAATGGTGTAACATCACTTAAAGTTATGGACCAATGGTGTAACATCACTTAAAGTTATGGACCAATGGTGTAACAGCACTGACAGTTATGGACCAATGGTTTAACAGCACTGACGGGTATGGACCAATGGTGTAACATCACTTAAAGTTATGGACCAATGGTGTAACATCACTTAAAGTTATGGATCAATGGTGTAACAGCACTGACAGTTATGGACCAATGGTGTAACAGCACTGACAGTTATGGACCAATGGTGTAACAGGTCTTACAGTTATGGACCAATGGTGTAACAGGTCTTACAGTTATGGACCAATGGTGTAACAGATCTTACACTTATGGACCAATGGTAAAACAGCGTGTTACGGTTCCTGAAGATGTCTCCATGTCCTAATTCATAAAAAATACTGTGTCTTTTGTATATAGATTTATAAGCCTATATATTACCTAAGTTTAACTAATATGGGAAAACCATAAACTACAATACAAAACATTTGAATGATACATTTCAGAGGGAAAAATGTTGATAATTACACTGCACTATACAAGACAGACACACATGACAAACACAGGCGGGCCTAACACACAGGCAATAAGGGGGTTTCTGTGGCCCGTGTTCTCGTGGTCTCTACGTGGTTACGACGACAGTATTTGCCTCACAGAAGCACTTCACTGTCGCTCTTTTGTTTTGTCGCGTGCATAAAAGCCTGAAATATATCTGAGAACTCCCGCCACAACCTGCAGCACGAGTTGCGGGTTTCACAAAAGCTGAAACTTATACTTTTAGTGAAAGGTGGGAGCCGACACTTAGTTTTAATACAGAGAGAAATGAAGCCAGGGTGTAACAGCACTTACAGTTATGGACCAACGGTATAACAGTCCAGAGAGTTAGCAACCAATGATGTACTAGCAACGCACTGCCCATTGTGGACCAATGCTGTCGCAGTACATGTGAGGGTGTGTGGTGGTTTACATTTCTAAAGTATCCCCTCGGCTGACTGCTCTGGTTGTAACACAATAGGCCCCTGTCTGCCGAGCTCTGACCTGTGAGAGCGTCTCTGTAGAGCACCCACGGGTGCATTCTCTCCGAGCTGAGAGTGGGCCGGACTCTGAAGATAGCAGCTCCACAATACTGACTTTTCTCTATTGTGAACTGCAAGTGTTTTTATATCATCCAAGTTACAATTTACCCATCGACACATTGTACTAGGCAGGTACTTTTAGTCCTTTAGTTCAGGGGTTCCCAAACTTATCAGGCCGGGGCCCCCAAAATAACCATGCAACCGACCCGGGACCCTCACAGTAAAATGAATGTCTGTAATAATTTTGAATTGTAAATCTTTTCTTCTCTGTATGAATAATTAATCTATTTTCCATTCTGTTGTAGGTGAACTGTGCGGACATTTACAGTGTCATATTTATAAAAGTAACAAATTACGTGCCAATGTTTGAATAATTCATCCTTCAAATCAGGAAGGAATTTGCATTTGGTTACTTTTTTTCTCACAACCCATTTCTGCCACAAAACTGCCACATTGCATTAGTGGTTATGCTTACACATTTTTTAGAATATTGTTTTTCACACAGTTAGGATTATGTTTAGGAGCAATTCATTGGGTTGAATTTAGGGCCTTGGGACAAGTTTACTAACCAGGTCTGTCTTGAGTTAAAAAAAAAGAAGAAGAGAGATTTATCTATATATATATATAAATTATGCAAACGACATAGATATGAGCTTGTGTGTGATAGGCTGAGAGAGGTCCTGTACTTCCTGGTTCTGATGTCTGAGGGGGATGTCTGATCCTTAAAGCTGCTTTAACACATCAGTAATTAGCAGAAAAAACAACAACATGTGAATGGAGCCAGAGATTAAAGAACCCCACCCTCGCCTGAAGCTGCTCTCTGATTGGATAACGGTTCATCGACAGAGAAGTCATGTGGACTCAGTATGAGAGGAAGTTCCCCAATCAGAAAATATACCTTGTGTTTACTTTCATCCACGAATGTTCAGTATGTTTGGGTCCACTTTATGTAACCTGCAGGCAACTATGGCATTTGTGTGCTATGGCTAAGGCGTCTAACATATTTCAAAGGTGCACTGTATAACTTCAGGTGGAGGGTCTGCCATCTCCTTGATATGATGTATTCAAGTAAATGTATTTTTGTAACACAATGGAAACAGATTAAGCAATGTTCATAAGAATTTAGCAATGTCCCAGCCCTGTCCTTAGACAAATGTCCCAGCATGCCCTGTCCTTAGACAAATGTCCCATTATGCCCTGTCCTTAGACAAATGTCCCAGCATGTCAAGACTTCAAAGTTTCTTACAGTAGAACTAGAGGCTACACTGACATTGTCCAGTGTGACAATCTGATCAGATAAAGCGTCTCGTAGATGTTTAGGGCCAAGTACAATGACCTCGGTTTTTTTAGGGTTCTGAAGCAGATAATTAAGTGTCATCCAGGCTTTTATATCCATCACACAAGCACTAAGTCAGTCTTAGTATGCTGCAACATATTGTTTTATAAAATATAGCATTAAACGATAATATTGAAGACAACTTTATATCACTGATATGTTAACCCTAAAGCAGAACAAATCAAGTAAACTCTTTTACTAAAGACTGAACACATAAAACTATAAATGAATGGTACAAAGAACTACAACATACAATGGGTTAATGTGTGCTAATATCTGTAATAAGATTTGTTAAATATTCAACCCTATACAGTTAAAATGTTCAAAATAATAATAAAAAGTTTACTGCTGACCCCTAAAAAAAAAATAGTATATTCTGTTAAACTTATTTATATCATACTTTTTGGGCTTTACAGCGCTCCTAAATAAAAGCTGCTCCAAATGTACAAAGAAAAAATAAGTTGTAACATGAGATATTTACACACGCCCGTCTTCTTTTGAACCGGGGGTCTCGTGGCTCAAGTGCAGTTGGTCTAGTTAGACTAATTTCTCAGTGAATACGAGTTGGATTGTAATGAAGCAAAGCATTTTGAAGTTTAACAAACAGAAAACACATCATAGCTGTCCCCTCTGTCTGTGTGAGCTGATTTACCTGTGTCTGTGTCTTCACATCTGGTTCATCTGCTCCTGAGCTCGTACTTATTGAGTGTTACGTTGTAACATTTGTGATATGATATTTACATTATTATATATATATATTATTATAAAATTATCCGGTCGGGCCAAGAAAGTTTCACTTCACTGCTGCAGGTTCTAAACTGCAGACGTGTATATCATATGTCCGCGCTCCATGTGTGTCTTTTCGTTCAGCCGCGTCTAGATTCACTTTCTCATTAGACTCATTTCTCAGTGAATATGAGTCTGATTGTAATAAAACACACAGAATTTTGAAGCTTACAGTGTGTCAAATGCCTGTTCTTCCTGCTAGAGTGCCCCCCGGTGGCCATTAGCCAGTAAAAATCTATAAATTAACCACACTGTTGTATGGGCTTCAAAGCGTGGGAAAAAAGTAGCGGCTTAAAGTCCAAAAATTCTATTTTATTTAAAAAATGGGAGTGTCTGCAGAGCCGCGGCGCGCGGCCGAAACTGTCATGTTATTTTTGTGCCGGCCGCGCGCCGCGGCTCCTGAAACTGCGCCGCTATTTGACCGCGTTTTAGCCCCGTTTTAGATCACGCCGGGTTAAGGTTAGGGTTAAGGTTAAGGTTAGGGTTAGGGTTAGGGTTAGGGTTAAGGTTAGGGTTAGGGTTAGGGTTAGGGTTAGGGTTAAGGTTAGGGTTAAGGTTAGGGTTAGGGTTAGGGTTAGGGTTAGGGTTAGGGTTAAGGTTAAGGTTAGGGTTAGGGTTAGGGTTAGGGTTAAGGTTAGGGTTAAGGTTAGGGTTAAGGTTAAGGTTAAGGTCAGGGTTAGCCATGAGGCTATAAGGGAAATGCCATGGTCCCTGAAACTGCGTGGCTGATTGACCGCGCCGCGGCTCTCCAGCCACGGCCTTTAAAAATACCTTCAAACGCAAGGATTCTTAGTGTGAGCGGCCTCGCCTCTCCATAGACATCGTCTTGTCTCCATAGATATTCAATGCCATGATTACATATAGCCTATAATTACATCCAACATTATAGGCTATATGTACCAAAGTGCTTGATGGACCAGCCACCACAAAAGTTGCAAGCTTTTACTGGACCGGCTCAGGTGGCAGAGTGGACGATGGTTCGAATCCTGGTCTCAACATATATATCCCTGGTAGAGCACCCACAGGTTGGCCGTGCGATAATTACTTACTGCTGTTGTGTCCCTGGGCAAGACACTTAACCCTTCGGGGTCAACGCCCGCGCCGGCGCGTGTGCAAACATGGTCGGCTTTAGGACCGCACAGCATGAAAACCAAGTCACGTAGACAGCTGCCTTTATGATCATTTCAATTCCATTAATAAAGTGCGTAAAATATGCGCTCTTTTATGCGCGTGTTGCATTTATTATAATAACTTTGTCGTCTTTTGTGATAAAAAGGAACTGGAAAAAACGTTAGCTTGTGCTAACCCGGATGTTCAGGATGCAAACATTCAGTCACATGACAAATAGTCAAAGAGAAAGAACGAACGAGAGGAATCAGTGCTGTTTTTGAGTACTTTTGGAGAGTTTTAATATTTCATTGGCACACTTCATGTTGATCAAGTTTAGAACTGGTTTAGACCTGGTTTAGACCTGGTTTAGTCCTGGTTTAGTCCTGGTTTAGACCTGGTTTAAAACTGGTTTAGACCTGGTTTAGACCTGGTTTGGACCTGGTTTAGTCCTGGTTTAGTCCTGGTTTAGTCCTGGTTTAGACCTGGTTTAAAACTGGTTTAGACCTGGTTTGGACCTGGTTTAGTCCTGGTTTAGTCCTGGTTTAGTCCTGGTTTAGACCTGGTTTAGTCCTGGTTTAGACCTGGTTTAGACCTGGTTTAGATCTGATTTAGACCTCGTTTAGACCTGGTTTAGACCTGGTTTGGAGTTCCTTCTGAACATCACTCACATGGAAGTACAAGGCCTGTGATGTGGCTCTCTGTGTCATTTTGGACAGAAACTGTAGCACAAATAGGGTTATAATAGAAAAACGCCTGTGGATTTACCTACTTTTTATTGTAAATAGTTTTTTATTGCTTGTATATATCACAATAATACTTTTATATGTTCATATTTGCACCTTGTGGTTCAGTTTGAACCCTTTTAAATGCTTGGTTGAGCATGTTTGAGGATTTTACAATATAAAAAACATAATTTTTCTAGACAGACTTTGTGTTTTCTGTGTGTGTTTAGGTCCAGTATGTTGAAATAGTATGTCAAAGTGAAAAACTAACTAACTGATCATATAGGTGAGGTTGTGCTGAAAAAAAAGATACCCAACATTGGTCTGGTAAACATTTCTTAATGTAGTATATCAGGGCAAAATTGAAGGTACCCAAAAACGGCCAAAAAAGCTCCGGACCCTGACCCACCTCACCCCTAGTGTCTGTGTGAATGTGTGAGCCAGTGGTTCCTTGATGTAAAGATCTTTGAGAGGAATAGTGACATTTACTGGTAAACAAGATATTACTGTGCTTGAAAAACTTAATAGTACCGAGCTGGAGTGTAGTGCTGTCTTCATAAAGCCTGACTCCAGCGCCTTAATAGAACGGGAAGAAAGCTGCACTTCAGCTGCAGAACTGGACATGTTTGCTCCAGTCAGAGCACTGGGAGCAGCTATTCAAAGGGAGGTTCTTGGACACATGCCCATTCTTCCTATTTACTCTGCTGAAGTACTCTTGAGCCAGGCCGGTAATTATGCCCCACATTTATATTTCATTGATAGAGTTAGAACAGTTGAGTAAAAACACAATCACAAACAGTTTTGACTTCATGGCAATGCCTTAAAATTACTCACCACATGTTGTTGAAAAAGTAATTTTGGAGAATTAATAATAACTCCTGATTTTTGTATTTAAAAGAACCAGTTGGTGAATATATCCTTTCAACCAGATGACAAACAGAATATAAAAAAAGAATGAAACTAAGAAAAAGAATCTGAATCAGAAAAAGGTTTATTGCCATCGTCAGTGAACACATTTCCCAAACATAGGAACTTGTTTCGGCGTTAAGATGCAACGCACGACAATGAATAATAATAATGACAAAGTATAGCAAATCAAATAAGGTATGCATACATTAAGAATTTACTAATAAAATACAAATGAACTACAATTATACAAAACTATATAAAGAAAAAATTAAGACAAAGTCCAAAACAAACACCCCGTTTAGTCCAAAGTTAGTCAAACCTCTTTATATCTTAACCTCATAGTATACTGCAGTTGTGTCTTTAAGCAAAACACTTCAACATCATTGTCCACACCAAACGCAGTACAGTATGTGTGATGATACAACGTCCTAGAATCCTACAGTTTAAACTGAGCCGAGATGGGGCAGAATTCTCTGTGAGTTTAACTGTCAGATTGCAGATTTGTTCTCCTGGTTTGTGTTTCATATCAACAAGTACTGAACCTATCCACATGCAACAGAAACGGCACAGTTCTGTCAAAGAAGAACAAAATGTTGTGTATCTCTGACCTCACCAGAAAAGTTAACAATTAAATAAAACATTTAAAACCCAACTTTTTCAAAGGTGACCTGAGCCAAGTGGACTGCATCATCAATCATTATAATAAACATTGGACTTTTACATTCAAATTAAACACTGTAGAAATGACAGCAGGACTATTAAAAGCACAAACCATTTTCAGAGGATTCTACAGCAAAAAAAAAAACTCACGGGAACCAGCTGATGGTTTTAGTTCAGTTTGAACAAGCTTAGTTCACCTGTCAGTGGTGCATGCCGGCCACTGAAAGACAGAGTTATTTTTAGCAGTCTTCTTTAGTCAGCGCTGGTCCTGGCTGTAGAGCAGAGATCAGTGCGTTCATGCTGTTTTAAACCGGGATTAGGACCGCGGATGCTAACATGCTATGTCCACTCACTAGCAGAGTTGTGTGCACTTGTTTCATGTAAACGCTTTTGAGGAGAGCAGGGCTGGCTGAGATGGACAGGAGGAGAGAGGAGGTGAGGAGGAGGAGAGCTGGAGGAGTTTAGCCCAGGATGGAGCAGCGTATGGGGGCATGCCTGTGAGCCTGGTCCCTGGGGAACCATGGGGGCTGTGCTGAGCTGGCTGTCCGCTCAGCTCTACACTCTGCTGCTGCGCACGGCTGCAGCATGGACGTACCTCCGAGTAAGTAATGTGAGCACTGTGTGGATTGATGACTCGGTTTTAAAGAAATACTGAAATGTCCCTTAGCCGACGAGATTTAATAATACATATATACAGCTTATTGTATTAAAATCACAATACTATTTGATGTATTGGATTGAAACATAAATGAATGCAACGCCCATGCTAATGAAGTGACTGTCTGCTACTGATGCTGCGTGACAAGGGGCCCCATCAGAGACGAGTAGTTTACATGTTAAAGGCACTTGACGCACAGGTAAAAGTTCAGTGGCGTGTTTGAGTGAATGGAGCAGCGTGAATGGCTAAAACGGGAGGGGGACGCGCACGAAGCTGACAATACCCCAGAGTTGAAAAAGATGAAGTTTTGGCATCTGTTCGCGTTGCGTCAACCAATCAGGGACCGTGTTCTGGTGATGACGTAGGACCCAGGCTGCTGTCTTTAATTCACTCTTCCCTTCCCTAAACAAGGTCATTTAGTAATAATAATAGAAATAGATCATGTAAGCTACAAGAATAGTCTGTGTTGTTATAATGTAGGATATATATATATATATATAAACATGTACATAAAAACAGCTCTTTTACTACCTTTCTTAACATTGCTAGTTCAGTATATGAAATGGTAGTTATTTGGTTGTGTATGGAGTACAAGGAAATATATTGGTATAACATCCATACAACGTGTACATTTCATAGCGTTGTATACATGTCCTACTCTAACATAATCTTGATGTAGTCTTAATATGTTATTGCCTTTCTAGTGATATTCTGGTGTATAAAATGAAATATAATGAAACATTTGTGTCCGGAGATGTGTAGTAATATTTAACCTTTTCATTAAATGGTATTTTGTACTCGGAGTAGTACAAAGTACGTCTGCTCATACTTATAATGTAATATATGTAATATACTGTACAGTGTAACTGTACTCTTACTAGAGTAATATATTATACAGTGTAACACCAAATTAAAATATGGTCCGGGGCTAAACCGGATTAAAACAGGACCAAATCAAGTCCACGTCATATTGTTCAAGTGACAAAAGTTTTATGGTGTTTCTGGAACCATTTCTGGAACCATTTCTCATTTTTGGTATTTGAAAATACCAGATTTTGTTTTGTATTCAATATTCTGTCCTTCAAATAAAACTAACATTCAGTTATAAATTAGATGTATCATTTTACACAAGACTCTCACATCTGCTTTTCTCTCTGTGTGTGTCCAGGCCCGGCAGTCCTTGGAGGGCTCAGTTTATCTGCGTTCCAGCTTGTCCCTGGAGGCGGGGGTCCTGGGGGCTGACTGTGTGGTGCGGGGCCACAGGAGGGGCTCTGAGGAGGGGGCCAGCCTGATCACCCAAGACGCCTACTCTGCTGCTGGGGGCCGACCTCTACGTAGCAACAGCCCTTGTCTGAGCAAACCCCGCAAGAGGGAGTCTGTCACAGCCAAGGACTTCTTCCACCCCCGCGAGGCCAGTGATGCGGAGCACAGCGGCTGCAAGAGGAGGCGCACCCCTGATATAGACCCCGAGTTGTCTTTGAGGGCTGCCGACTTATGCTCTGTGGAGATAGAACCATGCAAAACTCGTCTTAATGAGAGCAGAAACACCTTACATCCACAAATTGTTCAATTCACCGACATAACTGATCCATTAACAAACTCTGCTCACCTGATCCAATCTCCGGATGCATTCTCCATAGACATTGAGTTCTTCCCGGACAATACACAGCCTAATAGAATTAAAACAAACTGTGAGGTGCACGAAGATGCCTTAGCACCTATAGCCCTTTCTAATCCTAGCTATACAAATCACATAAAAGAAGCTGGCCTAGAATGCACAAACTCCAAGGACTTTGTTGGAGGTGGTTCTAAGGCAAATGACACAACTACAGCAAAGAAACTTGATCTTGGCATTGGCACATCAGTGCACAAAGTGGATATTTACCGCTCTCGAGTTCAGAGGGAGGGAAGCCCCGGCAGACTGGTGTCAGAGAGCACCTCGCAGGTTTGTCCCACTAGAACAAAGCCAGCACAGGACGAGACAGAGGTGTCAGATGAAGGGGGTGTAACAGAGAGGAGCAAGCAACCAAAGACTGTCAATGAAATCACTTCTTCTATTTCGTTTGCGCAGGGCATTTCATTCAGCAGGGAAAGGGAGAGTGGACTAGCTCGTAGTTGTCCAGATCAGGTAGAGTCTGATGACAAATGGCAAGAGAATAATATAGTTGACTGTCTTTCAAGGCATTATTTTATGGACAATAAGTTGGAAGCATCAAACTGTCCAAGCAACAGCAGCAATAGTGTCACAGATAATTACCCAAAAGTGGAATTTATTGACACCACTTTAACAAACCTCCAACACGAGTTTGAATTTGAAATACTGAGTAATAAAGTTGAAAATGACAGCGGCAAAATCAGTAATCCATGTGATCCAAGCTTTCTAAATAGCACTGCTAGAACGTCTTCAAATGGAAACCGCTCTGGTCATGCTGAATTTGAGAATGTGAGAATATGCCAACAGAAAAAGGAAGAGTTAGGCACTGAGACTACTTGCAAGGGCAGTTTTGTTTCAGACATCAACATTTCTAGAGAAGATCCTTTTTTGAATGCTTTAGAAGACGATGATAAACCTTTAGAACTCACACACTTGAAGGAAGAGGCTGCTGCTGATGTTTCCTCAACTCGTTATAATCCAAATGTGGTCAATCATAACAGCAGTGAACATGGCACCTTATCAGCTGATGAGAAAACAAATAATGATGATACAATGGAGAGGATTTCTAGTCTCAA
>NW_027315812.1:30584913-30588025 GCF_026437365.1 Eucyclogobius newberryi
GCTCATTTACTTGCAGGTGGCCTACACTATCATGAATGATATTTACCGTGCACATTTATTTTGTTCTAGAGCGTCAGTCATCATGACGCTCTTTGAGAACTCGGCGTGCCATAAATGAAATTGCTTCATTGAACTATTGTAAGCGAGTGGGTAGAGAACATTAAAAGTGACTGGTTGCTAGTGGTATTTCCATGTAGCCTTCCCCCTCACAGTCAGGTCCCAGGTTTGATTCCCGAGCGTGGCATTGGCCTGTCCTTATCTGTGGGTGTGTCCTATGAGTGCTATAGATGCTGCCATATTCCTCAATATCTCACTATGATATCAGAACATGACACTAGTAACCCCTGTTTGCTCTCATTTCATTATTATAGTATATTATCATATATTATTATATATTATATATTTTGACTTCTTCTTTAAGTTAAATTTTGTGTCATGAAGGTGATCATTGTTCGTGGCAGTGCATTTGTTTCTCATGCTATGTCCAGGAGGGGGCGTTATCTGCATATGTAGCAAGGAATGAACTCGTGTACAGACAATGTGTAAATTACAGATAGACACACTAGCTATATTTTATTTCCACTGTATATCTGTGTGTTCCTTTTGTTATCACAGGAAATAACATCCATAAATGCTAAACTTCTGCTCATGTTTTTTTCTATTGACTTACAATTATCAACTTAATGTGTTTTCAAATATGATGATGATTATAGACTTAAGTAAATGACTTCTGTTTGTGAAAAGCTGTATTCTTCAATCCTTCACTTAAGATCTCTATTCAAACCTTGTATAAAGCCCGGAACATTATATTTTGCCCGATTTAGGCCCAGATTTGGTTCTCTCTGACTTTTAGGGGTGTGTCCTGACTCTGGATCTTTAGAGCTTAGTTTAGTTTAGTTTATTAAGGTGAATGATAAACTGAGTTCAGAGGTTTTCAGACAGTTGCTGTAGAATGCATATATATAATACCACCATAATCTAGAACTGAGAGAAATGTAGCCTGGATTAACTGTTTTGTACAATTAAAAGGAAAATACGTTTTATCTCTGAAGAAGATTGACAATCTGGCTTTAAATGTATTTGTTGCTCTTGTTTGTTTGTTGAAGGAAAGTTTATCATCATCATCATTATCAGAAATCCACTTTTCAGTCTGTAAATGCTGTAAAAGGTTTTTTTCCTGCGTGTGATCATTTGTATCATTGGTAAATACTTGTGCAAAAATAATCCTCAATCTCTAAAACTCTGATAAAGTTTGACAATAGCTGCCGATGTCGTTAGTCTCAATGCAAATGCCCCTCCACCGTCCCGGCCCGTGTGGAGTTTGGGGCGACAGAGATTGGGATTGCGTGTCATTGGGATGTGCAGGGGCTCGATTGGAGGCTCACATTGTGTACAAGGAAATGTGTTCTTCTGAACTGCACCTCAGACGCTGCACTTTCAAACACGGCCTGATGGCGGCGCCCTTTTTTGTACTGTCTTCAAATGTGGCGGAAAAAGAACTAGTTGATTTTAAACTCTTGCAAGTTTCCCAATGTATTCCAGCATCCTAAATATTCACCACAATGAGTACTTTTCACAACTTTCAGAGCCCGTCACAGTAATGCTATCAAACATTAGCATGCTAACGGCGCACTTTCTGTAATTAGATGCAGAGAACGTGCTGCGGTCTCATTTTGACCCAAATAGATGTTTTAACAATATATCTGTGCTGGGGCTGAACAAACTTTACTTTACTACATTTATTACAAAAAATCAGCGGTACTTCTCTGGTACATAGTATTACTTATGGTGGTTGTAGGAGCCATATTTGGGTTTGTGTGCACGTGCTTGGCTACGAGCACAACGCTGCGGTGTTGGGGGCGGTGCTAAGGTGTGTGTCCGTAGGGTTAATTGGGGAGCGCGCTCACCTGCGTTAGTGGCTTGGTTATGGCGGCGGGGTGAGCACGGAGAAGCAAACTTTGTTGACCGTTTATTTTGTAACCTTTACGTTTTTATTACCGTTTCTTGTTTTGTTATTCATTCACGTTTTCACTCTCCTTGGCTTTCCACCAATCAAACGTCCACTACGTCACAACTCGGTCGTCCGTGCTGTTTCCAGAATTCCCATTTCTTTGACTTATGGTTTAGAGTAGAAAATACTTATGGGAGTAGAAAATACTTATGGTTTAGAGTAGAAATACTTATGGTTTAGAGTAGAAAATACTTATGCTTTAGAGTAGAAAATACTTATGGTTTAGAGTAGACAACGTCACTCAAACTTTTGCCCTTTGCGAAAGTGCTTCCTGCTCTGGTTTTAGCCAAAGCTCCGAGCGCTCTAAGCTTTCAGTGAGGAGCTGGGAGAACGGGGGAGGAGATGTCAGACACCGAATGTCAAGCGATGATTGGGTGAAAGTTTAATGTTTCTCGTGAGCCTCGGTATTTCAGCTTGTACAGTTTTTATGCATGTTATACAGAAGCATTTTTGTGGTAGTATATTCAAGTTTTATAGCAGTGTTTTACTGTCAACCCTTTCCATTTACCATCACTAATACCACAGCCCTTCCACTATCACAAGTATCACTGTATTTACTGGTGAAAGTCCCACCGTAACCACCAATACAAGTACCCACAAACTACCATATAATAATAATAATATATGTACCAGCAACTATCAGTTCAAGTTCCACTCCAGGTATCACTGGAAGTACCACTGTAAATACCTGCTACTTTAAAGTGCTACCAAGATATTCTGTGAGTTTATTCAGATACTTTTCAATCTGGACACTGTTTAAGAAGTCCAGACTTCCATCTGAAAGTCATCAACAAATCAGACTGACAAGGACTTTCAAATGGAAGTTTAACATCTTTATTTCAGTGCAGCTTGTGGTGGAGTGGATAGCACATATGCTCTTATATCTTATTCCCATTTCTCACAGTGTCTAGATGACTTTGTTTGAAACCTTTGTTTTGTCCTTCTGTGAAAAGCAACCAAACAATACATATTTCTGACAAAACAATACATATATCTGACGTCACCTGGACAAAAAGGTTATTGCATTTCTCCGTATCCCAGAGAAACAAAGAACTTAAGGTTGTGTATCATATCAAGACTTGTTTTCCCACTGTCTGAGGT
>NW_027315812.1:30588125-30598125 GCF_026437365.1 Eucyclogobius newberryi
TCAAAATGAGAGTGAAAGTGTTTAGTTCTGAATGAAAAGGAATATTTTTTGACACACAAATACAAAAAAGTACTTATTTAAATTATAACATGACCTGAAAATGTACGAATAATCAAATCATCTTGACCTCTACTTGTTCTTCTTTTGTGTATTTATTATTATTTATCTGTCATTGTGCACCAGTGGAGTCATGTCCTGGTTTATCAGTATTACAGTAAGAAAAATACTATAAATCTGTCTTATTATCAGCCAAGCAGGATCGCCTCTCCACAGATCTGACTGTTCATCACCTGCTCGTATTAATGATGATAGATCATCTCCTGTAGACAAGAAGGTGGTTGATACAGAAAAGTGACATACTGCAGCTTTAAGGAGCTGAGAGTCCCATGTCGGTCTGTACATCTGGCCCATGTTGGTCTATACATCTGGCCCATGTTGGTCTATACATCTGGCCCATGTTGGTCTATACATCTGGCCCATGTTGGTCTATACATCTGGCCCATGTTGGTCTATACATCTGGCCCATGTCGGTCTGTACATCTGGCCCATGTTGGTCTATACATCTGGCCCATGTTGGTCTATACATCTGGCCCATGTTGGTCTGTACATCTGGCCCATGTTGGTCTATACATCTGGCCCATGTTGGTCTATACATCTGGCCCATGTTGGTCTGTACATCTGGCCCATGTTGGTCTGTACATCTGGCCCATGTTGGTCTATACATCTGGCCCATGTTGGTCTGTACATCTGGCCCATGTTGGTCTATACATCTGGCCCATGTTGGTCTATACATCTGGCCCATGTTGGTCTGTACATCTGGCCCATGTTGGTCTATACATCTGGCCCATGTTGGTCTATACATCTGGCCCATGTTGGTCTGTACATCTGGCCCATGTTGGTCTATACATCTGGCCCATGTTGGTCTGAACATCTGGCCCATGTTGGTCTATACATCTGGCCCATGTCGGTCTGTACATCTGGCCCATGTTGGTCTATACATCTGGCCCATGTCGGTCTGTACATCTGGCCCATGTTGGTCTGTACATCTGGCCCATGTTGGTCTATACATCTGGCCCATGTTGGTCTGAACATCTGGCCCATGTTGGTCTATACATCTGGCCCATGTTGGTCTGTACATCTGGCCCATGTCAGTCTGTACATCTGGCCCATGTCGGTCTGTACATCTGGCCCATGTTGGTCTATACATCTGGCCCATGTTGGTCTGTACATCTGGCCCATGTTGGTCTATACATCTGGCCCATGTTGGTCTGTACATCTGGCCCACGTTGGTCTGTACATCTGGCCCATGTCGGTCTGTACATCTGGCCCATGTCGGTCTATACATCTGGCCCATGTCGGTCTATACATCTGGCCCATGTTGGTCAGTACATCTGGCCCATGTTGGTCTGTACATCTGGCCCATGTTGGTCTGTACATCTGGCCCATGTTGGTCTGTACATCTGGCCCATGTCCGTCTATACATCTGGCCCATATGGGTCTGTACATCTGGCCCATGTCGGTCTGTACATCTGGCCCATGTTGGTCTGTACATCTGGCCCATGTTGGTCTATACATCTGGCCCATGTTGGTCTGAACATCTGGCCCATGTTGGTCTATACATCTGGCCCATGTTGGTCTGTACATCTGGCCCATGTCAGTCTGTACATCTGGCCCATGTCGGTCTGTACATCTGGCCCATGTTGGTCTATACATCTGGCCCATGTTGGTCTGTACATCTGGCCCATGTTGGTCTATACATCTGGCCCATGTTGGTCTGTACATCTGGCCCACGTTGGTCTGTACATCTGGCCCATGTCGGTCTGTACATCTGGCCCATGTCGGTCTATACATCTGGCCCATGTCGGTCTATACATCTGGCCCATGTTGGTCAGTACATCTGGCCCATGTTGGTCTGTACATCTGGCCCATGTTGGTCTGTACATCTGGCCCATGTTGGTCTGTACATCTGGCCCATGTCCGTCTATACATCTGGCCCATATGGGTCTGTACATCTGGCCCATGTCGGTCTGTACATCTGGCCCATGTTGGTCTGTACATCTGGCCCATGTTGGTCTGTACATCTGGCCCATGTTGGTCTGTACATCTGGCCCATGTCCGTCTATACATCTGGCCCATATGGGTCTGTACATCTGGCCCATATGGGTCTGTACATCTGGCCCATATGGGTCTGTACATCTGGCCCATATGGGTCTGTACATCTGGCCCATGTCGGTCAGTACATCTGGCCCATGTCGGTCAGTACATCTGGCCCATGTCGGTCAGTACATCTGGCCCATGTCGGTCTGTACATCTGGCCCATGTCCGTCTATACATCTGGCCCATATGGGTCTGTACATCTGGCCCATATGGGTCTGTACATCTGGCCCATATGGGTCTGTACATCTGGCCCATATGGGTCTGTACATCTGGCCCATGTTGGTCTATACATCTGGCCCATGTTGGTCTGTACATCTGGCCCATATGGGTCTATACATCTGGCCCATGTCGGTCAGTACATCTGGCCCATGTCGGTCAGTACATCTGGCCCATGTCGGTCAGTACATCTGGCCCATGTCGGTCTGTACATCTGGCCCATGTGGGTCTGTACAGGGCCAGTCCTCCTTCCGTGGGACTGACCCATGACAGGTGCTCATTTCACTATACACAGTGAGCCAGGCTGGACTAAACCTCTTTTAGAAACAAACAAATAACACATTTTTCAATCGGAGAAGCAAATTATGACTGTGGGCCAAAACAGAAAGCTTATCAGTTCTAGTGCATTTTAGATCATTGATAATGATTGGCATGAGCTAAAGCACATTTGGCCCATGTCTTGTTACCAGCACCTAAAGCTTTAAGGCTGTATATTCTTTTATCATAGTATAAGCCAAAGCCATTACAACTTTAAAGCCAGAACTATTTTACTCTTTATTATTAATTTGTATACAAATCCAAATGTAATTATTTAAATTGAATCACTACAAGTTTCCATCAGGTCCGTGCCCCCAGAATGCCCTTGGGCTAAAGTGGCCCCTAAACCCGTAGGACAGCAGGATCTGCTCCTTTGCTGAGATCATGTCGCACGACGCACACGGCGACAGAAAACGCTAAACATGATCAGAACTATGGCCCAGAACAGGGCATGGCTCTGCTGGCTGACATGGGCCGGCCCGGGTGACAACGGGCTGGGCCATGTCAGTGGACTAGAGCAGAGCTGACTGAGAGTGGGCCGTTGAATATCTGGACCCTGCGTTGTGTCCGGCCCAAAAGTGCAGCCGCCCGTCATGACAGTGAATGTGATTCTATCTGAGCCCGTAGGCTTCTATAGACAGGACTGAGCGTGACATGGAGCTGAGAGAAGGGAGGACATACAGTAAACTGTCAGAGCCGGGATTCGAACGCATGACACTGCAGCTGGCTGCACATGGAGCCTGGCATAAGTGCTGTGACTTAACCACTCCACCACATTTTTAGGCATTTTTAGCGGTTTAAAATTCTACTTCCTGATTGTAGATGATGACATCACATCTAAGAGAACGACCAGTTATTATTATAGACATCACAATTATAAACCTATCCAGAGCACAAATGTGCAACAAATAAAGGATTTATTAAACCAACCTTATTTACGGTGGCCCCGAACACACATTTCACCATTTGCCTGGGGGCCCACATGTTGCTCTGTAAATAAGGGTGGGCCATGTGTGGGCCGTGTGTGGGCCCCTCTTTCCTACAGTTCAGCGCGTGGTTCCCATCCTTCATCTGTTTCAACATCCATGTTGTTTTTCTGGTTTGCAAAGAAAAAACATGAAAATACTTTCATTTTTTGAATACAATTCTAAAGGGTTTTTAAAAAAGTTTAGTGGTAATGTATTATTCCATAATAACCCTAACCCAAGTCAAAATGAAGTAAAACATAAAAAATCATGGATGTGCATTTTAAACTGTATTAATAAAACAGATGATTATAATGATCTGTAAGAATCAAACACGCCGAGCTTTATTTGTAAATGCAAGCTAACGTGGCTAATTCTATTTCAACATATTTACAATAAAACACATTGTTCTTGTTCTCTGCACAAAATAACTTCATTGATGTAAACCTTGGCAGGAAGAGTTGTAAAATGTATGTGTCCCACCCCTGTCCCCCCCTGTCCCCCGTATCCCCCCTGTCCCACCGTATCCCCCCCTGTCCCCCCGTGTCCCACCGTATCCCCCCTGTTCCCCCGTGTCCCAGTAAACAGGTGTCAATGTGAGATTAGCACGCTACAGAAGAACCATGCAGCTGTTCAGAGGGCCACGTTTTGACTAGTACTGAACCCCAAACCGGCTTGCTCCTCACACTCACTGCTCCTCACACACACTGCTCCTCACACTCTGCTCCTCACACACACTGCTCCTCACACTCTGCTCCTCACACACACTGCTCCTCACACTCTGCTCCTCACACTCACTGCTCCTCACACACACTGCTCCTCACACACTCTGCTCCTCACACACACTGCTCCTCACACACACTGCTCCTCACACTCTGCTCCTCACACACACTGCTCCTCACACTCTGCTCCTCACACACTCTGCTCCTCACACACTCTGCTCCTCCCACTCACTGCTCCTCACACACACTGCTCCTCACACACTCTGCTCCTCACACACTCTGCTCCTCACACACTCTGCTCCTCACACACACTGCTCCTCACACACTCTGCTCCTCACACACTCTGCTCCTCACACACTCTGCTCCTCCCACTCACTGCTCCTCCCACTCACTGCTCCTCACACACACTGCTCCTCACACACACTGCTCCTCACACACTCTGCTCCTCACACTCACTGCTCCTCACACACTCTGCTCCTCACACACACTGCTCCTCACACTCACTGCTCCTCCCACTCACTGCTCCTCACACACACTGCTCCTCACACACACTGCTCCTCACACACTCTGCTCCTCACACACTCTGCTCCTCACACACACTGCTCCTCACACACACTGCTCCTCACACTCACTGCTCCTCACACACTCTGCTCCTCACACACTCTGCTCCTCACACACACTGCTCCTCACACTCACTGCTCCTCACACACACTGCTCCTCACACACACTGCTCCTCACACACTCTGCTCCTCACACACACTGCTCCTCACACACACTGCTCCTCACACTCTGCTCCTCACACACTCTGCTCCTCACACTCACTGCTCCTCACACACTCTGCTCCTCACACACTCTGCTCCTCACACACTCTGCTCCTCACACTCACTGCTCCTCACACACTCTGACACACACTGCTCCTCACACACTCTGCTCCTCACACACTCTGCTCCTCACACACTCTGCTCCTCACACACACTGCTCCTCGCACTCACTGCTCCTCTGACTCACTGCTCCTCACATACACTGCTCCTCACACACACTGCTCCTCACACACACTGCTCCTCTGACTCACTGCTCCTCACACACACTGCTCCTCACACTCACTGCTCCTCTGACACACTGCTCCTCTGACACACACTGCTCCTCACACACACTGCTCCTCACACACACTGCTCCTCACACTCTGCTCCTCACACACTCTGCTCCTCACACTCACTGCTCCTCACACACTCTGCTCCTCACACACTCTGCTCCTCACACACTCTGCTCCTCACACTCACTGCTCCTCACACACTCTGACACACACTGCTCCTCACACACTCTGCTCCTCACACACTCTGCTCCTCACACACACTGCTCCTCGCACTCACTGCTCCTCTGACTCACTGCTCCTCACATACACTGCTCCTCACACACACTGCTCCTCACACACACTGCTCCTCTGACTCACTGCTCCTCACACACACTGCTCCTCACACTCACTGCTCCTCTGACACACTGCTCCTCTGACACACACTGCTCCTCACACACTCTGCTCCTCACACACTCTGCTCCTCTGACACACTGCTCCTCACACACACTGCTCCTCACACACTCTGCTCCTCTGACACACTCTGCTCCTCACACACACTGCTCCTCACACACTCTGCTCCTCTGACACACTCTGCTCCTCACACACACTACTCCTCACACACTCTGCTCCTCACACACTCTGCTCCTCACACACACTGCTCCTCACACTCACTGCTCCTCACACACACTGCTCCTCACACACTCTGCTCCTCACACACTCTGCTCCTCACACTCACTGCTCCTCACACACTCTGCTCCTCACACACACTGCTCCTCACACACTCTGCTCCTCACACACACTGCTCCGCACACACACTGCTCCTCACACTCTGCTCCTCACACACTCTGCTCCTCACACACACTGCTCCTCACACTCTGCTCCTCACACACTCTGCTCCTCACACTCACTGCTCCTCACACTCACTGCTCCTCACACACTCTGCTCCTCACACACTCTGCTCCTCACACTCACTGCTCCTCACACACTCTGACACACACTGCTCCTCACACACTCTGCTCCTCACACACTCTGCTCCTCACACACACTGCTCCTCGCACTCACTGCTCCTCTGACTCACTGCTCCTCACATACACTGCTCCTCACACACACTGCTCCTCACACACACTGCTCCTCTGACTCACTGCTCCTCACACACACTGCTCCTCACACTCACTGCTCCTCTGACACACTGCTCCTCTGACACACACTGCTCCTCACACACTCTGCTCCTCACACACTCTGCTCCTCTGACACACTGCTCCTCACACACACTGCTCCTCACACACTCTGCTCCTCTGACACACTCTGCTCCTCACACACACTGCTCCTCACACACTCTGCTCCTCTGACACACTCTGCTCCTCACACACACTACTCCTCACACACTCTGCTCCTCACACACTCTGCTCCTCACACACACTACTCCTCACACACTCTGCTCCTCACACACTCTGCTCCTCACACTCACTGCTCCTCAGCCTTGGCACGCTCTCACACTGGTAAATAATGCACGGAGAATGTTGTCAGCTGAGTTTCCCAGCACTGACTCCACATCTGTACCAGCAGCAGTGACTGGTGACTCTATCTATGTTTTACTGTAATTGGTTGAAATTAGATCAAAAATAGATTGTGTATCATTGGGGGGGAAAAGACCAAATCTTTAGTGCAATAAAAACATTATTCCATCCCTTACTGAGCAAATCCCCTCGACTGTACTGCTAATAATAACAGAAGAAATATCAAAAAGAAAATCCCATGTACAATTTTTAAATGTGCTTTAAAAACAAGTGCCAACGTGTTACAAGAATAACACAAAAAATGTTAAAGCAACACATCAATAAATACAATCAGATATAATTTAAATGTCAAATGGCCAGCGTTGTGCGTTTAAGAAATGATATAAAAAAGGTGTATGTTTAGGTGTTGCCGCCACAAAAGCCCCGTCACCTCTGAGCTCCAGCTGGTCTCACTCAGGAGGAGCTGCTCAGAGGTGTTACGATGCAGCAGCTCAAAGATGTACAGCTACTACCTTAGGACTCATTTCCGAAACAGAGATATCGCTTTTTGCAAATGAATTAATACTACTACTTTACTAAATACACTACAAACATTACAGCTGCCAATCTGCACCAATGACATGCCAATTGTCTTTATAGGTTCAAGTTTAAGTGCTGCTGCTGCACCATCAGATGTATGAAATGTAAATACTGAAATGTGAATGGAAATTGTATGATCAGTTAACTTTCTCATTTGCTTAGACTGAAGATTATGAACTTTATGCCTTTTTCCCCTGTAGAAAGGCCCAATTATTACAAACACTTATTTTACTCTCCAGCAGCAGATGCTATAGCTGAAAACTGACCTCCATCTCTGTTATAGGCCCGCAATGAACCCACTGAGAGGAGCCCATAGCCAGCAGGAGGTTAGCCTGTAGCATCATGTGAGCGCTGGAGGTGGGGGTGTTCGGGTCGGCAGAGTGCAGCGGGGTGGAGGTGCACATTCCGCAGAAGGGCTGGGCAGACAGGATCAGTGTAAGGCCGCGGGGTTTGGGTTGGAGGCAGACACCGGATGGTACACGTCAATAAGAGAGACAGTTTGTTTCTGTAACTGTTTCCGGGATCTGCCCTGTGTGTCCAGTGTGCTGCGCAAACCCAGAGAAGAGAAGTGAAATGCTATTCATGTCATGATTTGGTGGCGTTTAGACTGGGTTTGTTTTTATTCACATATAGAATTAAAGAGAGTTGTTAAGGCAGCAGCACATATCCCTGGCTCCGTTTGCACTTTCCTGTTAATAAAGACTTCAGGACAAAAAAATTAAAAGAGCACGTAGCCTTCAGCAACTTGCCATTTTCTTATTCACTCAAACACCTAATACAACATTTGCACATCTTCGATTTATATTAAAGTATAGAGGATTGTGGGGGGATGGAATGACATTTTATTGCAGTAAAATCAGTCGCTTTCAAAACGCTGTTTTTGCAAATGAACTAAGAATAATCACATCATGTTATCGAGGATAAAGGACAAGGACATATCAAGGACAAACTGTGTAGAACTATAAATGCTTTTGTTGTCATTTGGGTTAATCATTATTTTGCTGTATCCATGTTTTTTTAATTTATTTTTTATACCTGGCTTAGTCTCATTTTAGACCATGTTTATCCCTAATTTAGGCCTGATAAAGTCTGTGTTTAGATGGTGACGCTTCTTGGTAAGGCTATTGTCAACATGATGCTAACACATACATGCTTTGTAGTGAAGACTCAGACACAAATGAATGAGGTTGTTGTTGTGTGAGGAGGAGGTTGGCATGGTGACAGCAGCACATCTGTCTGTTTGGACTCTACTGCAGCGGCGGACGGGCACGACTTTAGAAAAAGAAAAGGCAGTCTTGAGAAAAAGAGCTGGCCATAGTGTTAGTGTGATTTGGAATTGAATTATGGTTCAGAAATGTGTGATCAAGTGATGTGGAGTGTGATCATCTCAAGGGAGTCTTTAAGTCGACACATTATCAGCGACAAACATTTTCATTCATGCTCTACATTGCAAACGAAGCTTCTGTCCTTTCTCTGTGTTGTTCTTTCCGTTATTTGATCCGTTTGCCCAGAGCTTGTCAATGCGTAACAACAGAGCGACTGTAGCTGCCTGCGCTAACATCGAGCAGTTCTGAACCCAGCTCCACAGTTTTGGAAAAGTGACTTGAACAATCTCCAAAATAAACCAAAACCACTTTTACCACTTAACTTATTTTTTTTCCCAACAAATAGCCTATTTAATCTAAATGTTTAAGCGATTACACTGTGGCTCGATGTGGTTGTGTTCAGAGTGTGCATAGCCCTCATATTGTGGCATATTGCTTCTCAAACTTGGGGTCACGGCCAACGTTTGGGTCATCTGCCTGCTGCACTAGTTTATCCCTTTTCAAAGGCCCAAACTTGCTCTGGTGATTGTTTTCTCTGCAGATAAAAAATAATGATCTAATGTAATGTTGCTTATGTTTGCATCGCCCCGGTTAAGTCAGGTTGTATAAACTCTTAGGGCTGTATTTTGACCCTGGAGGTAACGTTAACGGGAGCCTTTTCCAGGGGGCGGGGCTAGAATGCCATTTTGCTACCTTGCCCAACTTAACTCTGGGGTAAAGAGGCTGGACTTGGTCGCTGGAGGCTGGAGTGGGTTATGACTTATAACTGTGGCATTCACAAGCACCACTCGTGTGGGAGATTTTTGTCCTGGCCTCAAATACAGACGAAGAAAGACGTGGGCAATAACATTGTTTGATAAACATGCCCAATCTATAACAAGGCTAGTTTTGAAGTTTATTAGTTACAATTCTGGCCATTCACACAATGCACCAAGTTGCTTTACTCCACCTCATATTTTGGCATAATCACGCCCTGCGCTGTCATCAATAGCGCCGACTGCAAGGTGTGACGCAGTGAGCTCTGCTGTGCCAACGTTAGCGCCACCGCCGGGGGCAAAATATGGCCCATAGTCTTTTGACTTAAATCATGTTTTTGCTTTAGTCAATATTTTTATTTTGTTTATGTTAT
>NW_027315812.1:30608125-30620625 GCF_026437365.1 Eucyclogobius newberryi
GTGAATGTAAATCCTGGGTAAGGATTCAAAATTGGATATGAAGATGAAATCTGACACATAGTTTCAGCATCAAACTAATAAAATAATTGCTGCCTGTGGTTGTATTTGGGCTGTGGAAATAATTTTGAAAAACGATTGCATAATATTGAAAAAAATAACTGAACTAGTTCATTTTTGGAGCTGTGAACTTAGTTCAAAATTTTGAATTACGAACTATGAACTGAACTAGTTCATTTTAAAATGTATGAACTATGAACTGAACTAGTTCATGTAGAAAGTGAACTTTCCCAACACTGCCGATTGCTGTCACCAACCAGGAACCAGGGGAATATGAATGTTCCCCTGTTTAGTCATTTGAAGGAAGTGGAAAATCCTTCGGTAAAATCAGTCCTCACGACCTTGAAATAACTAATCAAAACATATAACCTAAATAAAGATGTTAAAATCTTAAACTGGTTGGCTTTTGATGACATTTTTGCACCGAACAGCACAGATGTGAGATACAGACGTGAGATACAGATGTGAGATACAGATGTGAGATACAGATGTGAGATACAGACGTGAGATACAGATGTGAGATACAGACGTGAGATACAGACGTGAGATACAGACGTGAGATACAGATGTGAGATACAGACGTGAGATACAGATGTGAGATACAGACGTGAGATACAGATGTGAGATACAGACGTGAGATACAGATGTGAGATACAGACGTGAGATACAGATGTGAGATACAGATGTGAGATACAGATGTGAGATACAGACGTGAGATACAGATGTGAGATACAGATGTGAGATACAGACGTGAGATACAGACGTGAGATACAGACGTGAGATACAGATGTGAGATACAGACGTGAGATACAGACGTGAGATACAGATGTGAGATACAGATGTGAGATACAGACGTGAGATACAGACGTGAGATACAGATGTGAGATACAGACGTGAGATACAGACGTGAGATACAGACGTGAGATACAGATGTGAGATACAGACGTGAGATACAGACGTGAGATACAGATGTGAGATACAGACGTGAGATACAGACGTGAGATACAGATGTGAGATACAGACGTGAGATACAGACGTGAGATACAGACGTGAGATACAGACGTGAGATACAGACGTGAGATACAGACGTGAGATACAGACGTGAGATACAGATGTGAGATACAGACGTGAGATACAGACGTGAGATACAGATGTGAGATACAGATGTGAGATACAGACGTGAGATACAGACGTGAGATACAGATGTGAGATACAGATGTGAGATACAGACGTGAGATACAGACGTGAGATACAGATGTGAGATACAGACGTGAGATACAGACGTGAGATACAGACGTGAGATACAGATGTGAGATACAGACGTGAGATACAGATGTGAGATACAGACGTGAGATACAGATGTGAGATACAGACGTGAGATACAGACGTGAGATACAGACGTGAGATACAGATGTGAGATACAGACGTGAGATACAGATGTGAGATACAGACGTGAGATACAGATGTGAGATACAGACGTGAGATACAGACGTGAGATACAGACGTGAGATACAGACGTGAGATACAGACGTGAGATACAGATGTGAGATACAGATGTGAGATACAGATGTGAGATACAGATGTGAGATACAGATGTGAGATACAGATGTGAGATACAGATGTGAGATACAGACGTGAGATACAGACGTGAGATACAGACGTGAGATACAGACGTGAGATACAGACGTGAGATACAGACGTGAGATACAGATGTGAGATACAGATGTGAGATACAGACGTGAGATACAGATGTGAGATACAGACGTGAGATACAGACGTGAGATACAGACGTGAGATACAGACGTGAGATACAGATGTGAGATACAGACGTGAGATACAGACGTGAGATACAGACGTGAGATACAGATGTGAGATACAGACGTGAGATACAGACGTGAGATACAGACGTGAGATACAGATGTGAGATACAGACGTGAGATACAGACGTGAGATACAGATGTGAGATACAGACGTGAGATACAGACGTGAGATACAGACGTGAGATACAGACGTGAGATACAGACGTGAGATACAGACGTGAGATACAGATGTGAGATACAGATGTGAGATACAGACGTGAGATACAGACGTGAGATACAGACGTGAGATACAGATGTGAGATACAGACGTGAGATACAGACGTGAGATACAGACGTGAGATTTGAAGTCTGGATAACAAAAGGTATAAAGGTTTTCTACCAGAAAAGATTTGACATCTTGAAAGAATCCTTCAGCTGGAGAAACAGGACTTGCCCTTCGAGACAACTGTGGTGTGATTTCAGGCATTAAATCACAAATACATGGAATTGAATTGACTTTTATAGGTACAAATAAGGAGCTATAATAACCAAGAAATTAAACGAACCAACGACCACTGAGGCCCTTTGACTGAAATGTATTAACGCTTGTAAGTAAGACATTTCAAGAGGAATATCTAAATTATATAAATGTATTACTCTACCCCCAAGAGAGTGTGCAGGTTAAAAACACTTTTTCACTATTTATTTTTTTTTAAACATAAAACAAACATGACACAAAATCACATATTTGGAAAGAATTCTGTTGGAAGAATGTTCTCTTTTTTCTTTCTTTTTTCATAATACCATGTCAAAGTTCACATTATTCACAAGGAGAATCTTAACTGTTGGAGAAACTGTGGTTGCAGGAGGCTCACCATTATCATCAGCACCCCGACTCTGGAACTCCCTCCCCCCTGTCCCACTCTCCCTCACTCACAACATTCAAATCCCGCCTAAAAACATACCTCTTCACCCAAGCCTATGACCTCCCCTACCCCTAGCCTCCTCTACCCCATTGCCTACACTTCTACCCTCTGTTACATCCCCATCTTTTTCTCTCTACTTCTTCTGTCTTGTTCATTTTATCTGTATATTAATGTGTATTTTACGTGTTGTCCCCCCTGTCTGTAAATACCCCCCCCCTTTTTTATTATGTTCAGCGTCTTTGGGTCACTGAAAAGCGCTATATAAATAAAAGTTATTATTATTATTATCACTGAACTGTTGCTCAAAAATAGTGGACTGAGATTAACAAGGTTTTGCAGATTATTTTTGACATCATTAAGGACTGGACCATCATTAATGGAGAAGATTATTCCCAATTGGGACTAAACTTGAAAATTGACACATTTGTTGGACTTTGCACTAAATGGAACAAATACGCTGGACTACGAACTCAGGACTACTTGCAATATACAAATGTCATCTCTCTGTGTCTTTGTATGAAACAAACTATTATAACCCTGTTCCAACGAGACGGTTTACGTAGAAGGTTTGACACAGATCTGTGCTCCGGGGCCAGTGGTGTGCGCCAGGCTCTCACATGCATTACAGAGTAGAACCGTTCCACTTGACTGAGCACTGACTCCTCTGCCGCATGATACGAGGGCTAAAGGCGAGCGGGCTAACCCACATTTCCTGTCCCTCGCTCCCTCCTGCACACAGGCGTCTCACGTGTACACTAAACTTTACAAGACACATATTATGCCAAAAGGACTTTTCTGAGCTGTTGACCATGTTCAAACTTTGTTCATTCATCAAAAACATACTGCGTTGTATTTAGCTTCATTCACACGTGTTTGTTGAGCCTCAGAGAACTCTGGGTAAAGGGGAGATCTGGAGGACTCTTGTGCGGCTTTAAAGTCCTTTAGTCATCTCCAGACTCATCTTGAGCATTTTCTGCCTCAAATCAAATTACAATTAGCAAGTCAGGGCAAGCTAGCTTTTGTTTATTTCCCTATGTAGTATATGCTAAGTAATATATGCTTTCATTAGAACATTATTTTTTAGTTCTAAATGTCAATAACAATAGAATTTACAGTAAGAAAGCAGATGTTTCATGTGTTTACCTCCTGTAACACTGAAGAAGAAGAAGAAGAAGAAGAAGAAGAAGAAGAAGAAGAAGAAGAAGAAGAAGAAGAAGAAGAAGAAGAAGAAGAAGAAGAAGAAGAAGAAGAAGAAGAAGAAGAAGAAGAAGAAGAAGAAGAAGAAGAAGAAGAAGAAGAAGAAGAAGAAGAAGAAGAAGGAGGAGGAGGAGGAGGAGGAGGAGGAGGAGGAGGAGGAGGAGGAGGAGGAGGAGGAGGAGGAGGAGGAGGAGGAGGAGGAGGAGGAATCATATAAACGCATCAAAACTACAGGGATTTGGTCCAGTAAGGAATGTGAAGGACTTTGTCCTGTATTTATCATCATAGACGGAATAAAAGTACTGAGGAAACCTGACTCTGCTCCTCCTCCTCATCTCTTCTGCTCCTCCTCCTCTGATTCTGCTCCTGCTCCTCCTCCTCTGCTCCTCCTCCTCATCTCTTCTGCTCCTGCTCCTCCTCCTCATCTCTTCTGCTCCTCCTCTGATGTCTGCTCCATTCTTTTGTTGTCCTCCTTTTGTCTGCTCCTCTAAACTCACTCTTATCCTCTGCTTCTTTCATTTCCTCTCCTGTCTCTGAACTCTCTGGAGGCAGTTTATCTTTACAATCTCGCAAATACTTCACAAAACACTTCTTATACTTATACTGGGGACAATAGTTTATGTAACGCCTGTTCAGATATGAACTTGTAAGTACAAGTTTATGATGCCAGACACTCACAGATGAAATACTGAAATGTAATCACCTTGTGTCGACCACAAAATATTGCACTTGAAGAAAACCTTGAAGGTGGTTTGGGTCAGTCTTTTTGGACAGGCGAGTCCTGCCGGTCCCGCAGGTGCCCTGCCCTGACACCAGTGTCCAGGGTTAGAATCCTGGTCAGGCAATATTTCCATATTTATTGCTCATTAATACACAATCAAACAAACAACTGAGGCTGAGGCTGTTTCAGGTGGTTAGCAGCTGGCTAATGCTAGTTTACATGTTATATCCTAATCCCCAACTGTCTGTGTCTTATATTTTAGGATCAGACACAGTTTGAGGCTTGTGGATGAGGAAAAGCAGATGGAAATGTCCACAAAAGTTTGTATCGCTGCTTTTAACCATCTCGCCGCTGTAGATAAGGTTCAAAGTCCAGAACTTCTGTTTTCATGAAACATCGTTTCATGTTCAGGTTTTGAGCTGTTTTTCATAACTATCAGTGGAGATGGACAACAATATGTGACGACGTCTTCATAATGGCAATGACAACAAATAAGTCACATGACAGAAACCCATGGCAATGTATCGCTTTAAAAACAACCATTAATAGTAAAATACACTGTGAAACATCCTGGAGCCAGTGGAACTGTTTTCATTTCATCACATCTTTAGCCGTAGTAAATGAAGATGAAAACTGTGAGCAGCTCTGCAGTCTGAAGCCCTGAAGGCTGGACAAACAAAAGACAGCCACGGTCGTCTCACACTGCCCCTCTGTGGCGCTCTGCTGTACTGCGCCCTGTCCTCCTCACACGTCCTCTCTGCTCCAGTCCAAACTCACCCTCGTCTATCTCCTGTCGCCACACATTGTTTCTGCCCTGTTCTTGTTTTTGGAGCGCTCTGATTGGCTCATCTCCCGCCTCTGTTGCCACGGTGATTTGTGGAGCATCTGTTGTAGGCTGCGGGTGTCTGACGAGGTGTGACAGAGCTGTATTTTTAGCTCAGTGCCAGGTATCCAAGTGTTCAAATGCACCTCAAATGGAGCAGAGGAAAAAGGTGTGACAATAAGGCTTTTGTTTATGAGAAAGTGCATGGTTCATTTTGGATCATTACAGACGGATAATGGACCTTGTCACTGATAAATGATGGATTTCAATAGAAAATGATGGATACATACTGCTCAGTCTATTGTCTGCAGACTATAATAATATGGAGGATGGTTTAGTTGTTTTATCTGGGAAGCTTCAGATGTTATGGATGAATAATATTGGATTATTTTTTAGAGTAGATGCCTTATCACTAGTCCTCAATTTTGTTTCTTAATTTTTGTTTCTTAAATGATGTAAACCATAAAACAGTTTCAATAATTATCTGATATTAGATTTAAATGCTTATAATTGTAAATCTTTATAACAAAAACAAAAGCCCAGGTTAGAAATATTCTATATATAATCTCTAAAACAGAAAAACCAGCAGCATGTTGCAGCGTGATAACGCTCAGCTCCATGTTTCTCATCCACAGTCACCAGACAATGTCACACCCAGTGATACAGTACACCACATACAGTACACCACATACAGTACACCACATACAGTACACCACATACAGTACACCACATACAGTATACGACATACAGTACACCACATACAGTACACCACATACAGTACACCACATACAGTACACCACATACAGTATACGACATACAGTACACCACATACAGTACACCACATACAGTACACCACATACAGTACACCACATACAGTACACCACATACAGTATACGACATACAGTACACCACATACAGTACACCACATACAGTACACCACATACAGTACACCACATACAGTATACGACATACAGTATACGACATACAGTACACCACATACAGTACACCACATACAGTACACCACATACAGTATACGACATACAGTACACCACATACAGTACACCACATACAGTACACCACATACAGTACACCACATACAGTATACGACATACAGTACACCACATACAGTATACGACATACAGTACACCACATACAGTACACCACATACAGTACACCACATACAGTACACCACATACAGTACACCACATACAGTACACCACATACAGTACACCACATACAGTACACCACATACAGTACACCACATACAGTATACGACATACAGTACACCACATACAGTACACCACATACAGTACACCACATACAGTACACCACATACAGTACACCACATACAGTATACGACATACAGTACACCACATACAGTATACGACATACAGTACACCACATACAGTATACGACATACAGTACACCACATACAGTACACCACATACAGTACACCACATACAGTACACCACATACAGTACACCACATACAGTACACCACATACAGTATACGACATACAGTACACCACATACAGTACACCACATACAGTACACCACATACAGTACACCACATACAGTACACCACATACAGTACACCACATACAGTATACGACATACAGTACACCACATACAGTACACCACATACAGTACACCACATACAGTACACCACATACAGTATACGACATACAGTACACCACATACAGTACACCACATACAGTACACCACATACAGTACACCACATACAGTACACCACATACAGTATACGACATACAGTACACCACATACAGTACACCACATACAGTACACCACATACAGTACACCACATAAAGTACACCACATACAGTACACCACATACAGTACACCACATACAGTACACCACATAAAGTACACCACATACAGTACACCACATACAGTACACCACATACAGTACACCACATACAGTACACCACATAGAGTACACCACATAAAGTACACCACATACAGTACACCACATACAGTACACGACATAAAGTACACGAAATAAAGTACACCACATACAGTACACCACATACAGTATACGACATACAGTACACCACATACAGTACACGACATACTGTACACGACATACAGTACACCACATACAGTACACGACAAAGTACACGAAATAAAGTACACCACATACAGTACACCACATACAGTATACGACATACAGTACACCACATACAGTACACGACATACTGTACACGACATACAGTATACGACAGCGTGTTCCAGTTCTTGCCAATATCCAGCAACTTCAGGGGCCATTTAGGGGATCACATCAGATACTGACCTCCCCAATAAAACAACAATTCAGATTGGCCTTTTATTGTGGCCAGCCTAAGGCACACCAGTGCAATATTCATGCCGTCTCATCCCCATCTTTATATGCAACACCTGTGAGGTGGGATGGATTATTAATATTAATATGAATTGCTCAGTAAGACCGATTTGGACAGAGTTTGGACAATATTTGAGAGATCTGGGTCTGTGTATAAAGAACAGGTTTCATATCTTTGAGTTCAGAATTGAGGCAAAAACAGAAGTTTATATTTTTGTTCTGTGTAAATCCCAAAAAGTGTTTTGCTTAAACAAAATTACACACATTACACAATTATGTTTCGTTTATCTAATATTTCATTTTAGCAAAAAAAAAAAAGGTCTGATTTTGTCTGGTTTCCGAGGTCTGATGCTCTTTGTGGCCACAGATCCACGTGTCCCCCGGTTACCAACACAGACCAAACTCGAAATCCCTCCCCTTCTTGCCCTTTTTGGACAAGAAATATAGCTCTGTGTCCTTTGGGGTAATTTCTTTGTTTTTCTAATGCTGCACATGTATACGATGTATATGACATGTATAAAATATCATTTTCGGTTCTAAGTTTGGTTTAATCTACTGATTTTAGTCAAATGTGAGTGTTTTATCCTTAGAATGTCCTGTGTTTTTTTGCAAATAGCATGTGTTTGTTTTTGTTTTTTACTTAGAGCAAAAATTGACACCGGTCGTTCTTTAAGGTAATAACTGTTCATATGTTGTGATATTTTCAGGTAAATCACAGTTCCTCCACTGAAATCACTTCATGTTCCACTTGACTTTTGCCTCCAGCTCCTGCGTTGCCGTGCACCATACAAACACCTGAGAATGCCACTTTAGTAGAATCAAGTGTTCTAATGGAAACTGTGTGTCTCCTGCAGCGGTGGTGGTCCCTGATGGTCCAGAGAAGTGCACTCTGGGAGAGGAGGGGGGTAGTGAGGACGACCTGCTGTACGAGGAATACCGCTGCTCATCGCACCGCTTTGGAGTGCCAGGAGGGGGCGGAGGAGAGCAGCTCGCCATCAATGAGGTGTGTCAAGAAAACTGTACACAACGACATCTTGTGTGGTTGTCCGTTGCTTCTCTGTAGTCGGATGCATCCCATAGTTCTTTAACATACACATGCTTTAGTCTCACAATGACTCAGAAAAGTGACATTTGACCTGTCAGTCTTCTTAATGCTTATTTTACTGCTCTTTAAAATATGAATAGACCTCACAACTATTACTGGTACCAGATGCTCAAACCATGAAAGGAGAAAGCAGGTATGTACAGTTAAATCCAACTTGTTACTAGTTCTCACAATTGTCCACATGCAAAAGCAGAGGAAAAACAAGCAAAACATTAGAAAAGTTCAATTAAATGTGCTTTTCCCCCCCGGATCATGGCAGACGATGAGACAATGATCCAGTTTCAAAGCAAAAACTGACCTTTCCTCAACATTGTTAACCATTTCTTCTTTTAAAATATGCCTTGGAAATTCTGTATAGAGTCGTACTATAACACTGCCTTTATACAGTAAGTAGAATAAACCTTTGAAATAAATTGGTCTTAAATATTTAAAGGTTGAAAGAACGGGACCTAAAGCCTGTGCTGCCAAATGAACAATTACACAAATTATTAAGCAAAAAAACAAGACGGCAACTACAAATGTTCAGATATGTGTCAAGGCCGTGTAGTAGAGAAGAAATTCCAGATAAATTCAGTTGCACTGCTTGGGCGTGGAAAATGTCTCGCTTGTAAGAGATGGTTTCGCTTTTTCTTCATTCGATGTGTTTGCCAGTTGTCATGGTGCTCATCATAGACTTTGATTGTACGAGACCATTTTGCCCAACACGTCCCTCGCCTCCTTTGATCCTCCTCTTTCACGTTGCACATGTTTTTCTGTGTTTCATCCGTGTTCCCATCAGCGGGACGCACAGTTAGCCAGCCGCGAGATCCAAGCCTCCCAGGGGACCTGCACGGCCCCCTTCTGAGCCCCTCCCCCTCCTCACAACCGAACTGCGGTATCTAGGAGACACGACACACTGCCTCCCGATTGGCTGAGGGGGGCTTGGGGGGCGGGGCTTGTGTGTAGAGCGAGAAAGAGAGGGAGTGAGCGGAGAAGCAGAGGAGAGGGGGGAGACGGATGAGGCTGAGGAAAGATGCTTTGGACCATACGAGAACCATAAATGCTAAGAAATAAACTGAAGGAACAGGTTTACGAGAAGCAAGAAGACTGGACCACGCTACAATCTCATCAAATCAACGGACTACGTCTCCATAACTTGGATTTTCATTGTGGCTGATTAATTATGCTTCACAAACTGTCCGCAGTACGCCGACTACATTAGGCTTCAAATTGTGCATCGTGGAAGTATAATGCCCCAAAGGAAACACGCTTGCTGAGCTAATTAGCCTCGTCATCTTCTGGTATTTTCCTGGGCCTGTGTTCATCTCGATCAGCTGCGTTGTTGTGTGGAAAGAAGAGGAGAAGGGAGGTGACCGGGATTCAAAGAGAACTGGCCGCCACGTTTGGATTTTCACAGCAATTTTCCTGCTAACGTTTGCACTAAAAGAACACACAAAGATCGGCTTTGAATGTAACCAATTTCTTGGCTTCTTAAGAAAAATAGCAAATGTTGAGCTAACTAGCCTAACTAATATCTGATCATTCACAAATAATTGATATTGCGGTCGACAAAGCTACAAGGGGAGGTGCCTGGATTTGGTGCCTGGAGGAGAACCAGAGGAGGCCATAAACAATTGCTAAATTAGGCTTCAAACAGTGATGCTCGTACGCCTTTTGTAAAAAAAACAACAGTAAAAGCCTCAGTTAAGATCTTTGCCTGTGTTCATTTTCATCGTCCAGGGCATTGCAAAACAGGACGAGAAAGAGGGCAATGCTAAGCTCATAAATAGCATCACAGTAACGTAGCCACCTCCCTTTGCAAACCGGCCAGTAGCTTCTCCCCCAGGACAAGCCAAGGTGGCAGGAGAGGCAGAGGAGCGACGGAGGAGTGCGGCTGTGGAGGAGAGCGCAGCAGTGTGGTGTGGCGGTCTGAGGGACAGGCGGGATCGGGGCAGAGCCGGGAGCCAGCAGGGCCAGGAGGCGGGGCCGGGCGAGCGCGAGGGGCTAATGGCGCGTGGCACCGGCTCGGGCCGCTGGGGCAGGAACAAGATGGGACTCCTCACTACACTTCTGAGGTGTAACCTGCCCCCCGACACGCAGAAGGTGGTGGTGTTTGTCATCATGATGCTCCTCATCATTATCAACGTGGTGCTCATGTTCCTCCTGGCGTTTCAGTAGAGCGGGCCAAGGGTTCAGGGCAATGGACAATGGACTTAAGGGGTTAGGCTAGACACTCAAAGAAGGGGATACTCTTGTGCACCATAAGATTGAAGGCAAGGCAAATGAAGTGCCTTGCCCATGAACACTACTGCAGGATGCATAGAGGGGATGGAACCACCAGCTTTTAGTGGTTGATCTACCTCTACCTGACACTCTTTTCAGCGCTATACATGAATGAAAAGAACAACGACTCTACAGCAGTTGGCATTGCTAGCAGAGGTGATTGAACCGCCAACCTTTAGGGGTTAAACTACCTCTATAGGACTGTCAAAGTGCTACTACTATTGTGCCCCTTACACACAGACACTGTTGACAAGGCAAGTGCCTTGCCCAAGGACTGAACAAATGTCTGTATTGCCAGTAGCAGAGATCAAACCCTGAATCTTTGGGGCAGTGAACAAACATCCATCAACTGTGCCACAGCAGCTCCAAAAACATGTTTTCTTTCCAGCGTTGAAGCCGTACCCGCATCTGTTATTTCTTTATTGTTTTTTGTTAATGCTGCTGGGACAATGTGCCTCCCTGACACTAGAAAACACACTAAGAGACTTCCTGTGGTGAGGTAACAGAGCTCACCACTCTGCCGCCTGTCTGGACTTGGGCCATCTCAGGACGAGGGGCAGAAGGGCAGAAGGGCAGAAGGGCGCATGGGGGTCCAGCATGGCGGCAGCAGCAGCAGCAGCAGCAGCAGCAGCAGCAGTAGCAGCAGCAGCACACAGGTAGAGATGGAGGATGCATGTTTACTCTGACAGGACAACACATTTGAATCGTTTTTTTGGTCCAGGGTTGAGAATCTAAAAGCTGTAAATGTGTTATTGATTTAAACATTTTCAGTGTCAAATTGTCCGTCACTTGTTTGTATGTGAATTATTGAGCTTAAAGCTTAAAAGTTAAATAAAAACGTGAACCTTTTTTGCATGTGCTGTTAAATTACTTGAATGTGCAGATCAATCTTTCAATTCTCAGCCCTGAAATAAGTCGTGATCACGTGATTTCACAACTTTAAACAGATCTGGAGACAGGTCAAAACTCTATGGTCCTGATTCGCAGATTGAGAATGACTCTCGGAGTCCAGATGACTACAACTGCATATTTTTCTACATGGTACAATTTGCTTTTTAACTGCCTTGCTGACTGCACATGAAACAAAGACTGGCACAAAGTTCAACGTCTTCTCTGTTGCAGAAATAAGAAAAAGCAAAACCAGAGAATTTTTGAATAATTATAGTTTCAGAAGGTTTTGTCATATTCTACTCCGAGGACATGATTGTTGTCAGTAAAAAGGACTTAAAGGTGTCAGATTTATATTACAAAT
>NW_027315812.1:30625625-30635625 GCF_026437365.1 Eucyclogobius newberryi
TTGTTTTTTATTTTAACTTATCATGTATTTGCCTCTGATTCAACAGGATTTTACAGGAGTTTACACAGGAGTTAAAACTATGTTATACTGTTCCTGACATCCATGGTCCGCTATTATGATAGACTTTGATAATGTGTGAAAAGTATCAGCATTCTTTCCGCTCCTGCAGCTGTTCAGTGCTGTTACTCTTGTATCCTTACCTTCTTTACTCTCCTGCAGCTGATCAGTGCTGTTACTCTTGTATCCTTACCTTCTTTACTCTCCTGCAGCTGATCAGTGTTGTTACTCTTGTATCCTTACTTTCTTTCCTCTCCTGCAGCTGATCAGTGCTGTTACTCTTGTATCCTTACCTTCTTTCCTCTCCTGCAGCTGATCAGTGTTGTTACTCTTGTATCCTTACCTTCTTTCCTCTCCTGCAGCTGATCAGTGTTGTTACTCTTGTATCCTTACATTCTTTCATCTCCTGCAGCTGGTCAGTGTTGTTACTCCTGTATCCTTACATTTGTTCTTCTCCTGCAGCTGTTCAGTGCTGTTATTCCTGTATCCTTACATTTGTTCCTCTCCTGCAGCTGTTCAGTGCTGTTACTCCTGTATCCTTACCTTCTTTCTTCTCCTGCAGCTGATTAGCGATGGTAGTGTAGTCTACGCCGAGGCCCTGTGGGATCATGTGACCATGGATGACCAGGAGCTGGGCTTTAAGGCGGGGGACGTCATCGAAGTCGTTGACGCGACCAACAAGGAGTGGTGGTGGGGCCGCATACAGGACAGCGAGGGCTGGTTCCCTGCCAGCTTCGTACGGGTGAGGAACAGTTTGAAACACCAGACCAGAGCACATCAACACCACTAAGGCTTAAACATTTTAGAAACAATATTGCAAATATTGTTCTTTTTAAAATCAAGTTTCAGTCCACACACTCGTGCCTTGTTAAAAAAAATAGAAACACTGGAAGTTTTTCATCCACCTTTTGTATAAAAAATGTTTACACTGCCATAAAATCTATTCATATTTTTCAAAGACGTAATTTTTTTTTTCTTGCGAAGGGGTTCTCTTTAAAATTACAAATTGACTTTATAAATGACCAAAATACCCAAATTACTTATTTAAAGTTTTCTTTTCCGGCCCAAAGGCTTTGTTCAACAGGACAGGTGTAGCGGGACATTGGCCAGTGAGGGGGTATAGATATTGTGCAAATGGTCGAAAGTTGGAATAGAACCCATTAAACTCACCACCAGCCGGGGATTGGTTGACGTCTCCTCTCTTCCAAGACACACGGCTGAAGGTCAGATGACACAACAACAAAGTTGATCATCGACCTCCAGCATGTCGGTGCCACGTGCACTGATGCACACCCTTGTGCTGGAACATGGTGTTTGTTATGGGCAAACTGTGACTAGCACAGAAGTCTAATAACAAAACACCCCTCGGTTTAAGATCATAGAGACTGTTCCTTCTGATCGCCCTTCTTCAGGTGTCACTGGCGTTGCTCAAGTGGGTGTTGAAGTCCCCCAGTAGAACTATAGAGTCCCCGGTCAGTGCACTGTCCAGTACCCCTCCCAGGGACTCCAAGAAGGCTGGGTAGCAGCAGCACTGCTGAGACGTGTCCCCGACCCGAACAAGAATCTCGTTCACTTGGGTGAACTCCTACTTGTGGCGGCTGAGCTGTGGGTCTGTAAGCAAGCCCACACAAGCCTCTCCCTGTGGGCAATGCTAGAGAAATGGAGCGTCCAACCCCCCTCAAGGTCTTGGGTTCCAGAGCCTAACCCCTGTGGAGGATTAAGTTCATCCTCTTTGCCCCCAGCTTGGGTCGTCGAGGGATACCTCGACCACTGCCCAGTCCTCATTTTGCCCAACCTCTACGGAGGGTGAGCCCAGAGGAGGGTAGACCCACATTGCTCCTTCGGGCTGTGTCTGGCCAGGCCGCGCAGGCAAAGGTGTTGAGATCCAACCCAGACCTGGCTCTAGGGTGGGGCCCTGGCTGCACTATACCAGGATACGTCACAATCCTCAACTTTAAACAGATCATAGGGGTATGGTGATCCTGGTTTTGTCCTGGGTTAATTCTGGATTATTCCTATTTCAGACTTGGTTTAGACCTGGTTTAGACCTACAACAGGAGCGGGCAATAGCGGGAGATATTGTCAGGTTGTGGTGGGCTGGAGTTTTTTTCAGTGTTCAAATAGTGTTGCATTTTTTAATATATATATTTTTAGCCATTATCACTAGAGTTAGAGTGGCCTACAAACTACTGCACACACCCAAACTTAGTGTTAGTGATAGGTCATCTAATTCTGCACCCGGTGTAGCCCTGGCTGCTGTGTAGGAGCAGTGTTCTTGCAGTGGATAGTTCACATTAGGAATGGAGCTTTGCGGTGCTTTTGCAGTGATTTGATCATAAACTCGTGAAACCACATACTCACGTGATAACTAATCATTAATATAGGGAAATGGCTTGTGGTGGGAAACAGCTTGCGGTGGGCTCCGGCGGCAGACAAAAATTCCAATCCAACGGAAAGTGTTAAGTGTGTTAATAAGCAGAGCTATCCGGTGTAGGCCATGGCACTCCAAAAAGTCTGGCCCTCAAGAAAACGTTTTTGAGTAACCCTGATTTATAACATGAAAAGCTCTTTCTAACTCATGTCTGTGCTGTTGTGTTTAGTTACGTGTGAACCAGGACGAGCCCATGGAGGAGTACCTGTCCCACCTGGAGGACGGTCAACGGGGGCAGAATGACCCTTTACAACTGGGCCTGTACCTGGGACCGAGTCTGCCCTGCAAAGAACAGATGCGGTCCAACGTTATCAACGAGATCATTAGCACTGAGAGGGACTATATCAAGCACCTCAAGGACATCTGTGAGGTACAGGAATACGAGCTGTGCCAGGCTAGTTTTAATTGCAGATACGTCCCTCACTTGTGTTCTCCTTAGGGTTACATAAAGCAATGCCGTAAGCGAACCGACATGTTCTCTGAGGAGCAGCTGAGAACCATCTTTGGAAACATTGAAGAGATCTACCGCTTCCAGAGACGCTTCCTCAAAGCCCTGGAGAAGAGGTTTATTAAGGAGCAGCCCCACACCAGTGAGGTCGGAGCTTGCTTCCTACAGCACGTAAGTCCACTGCTCCAGGAGAGCAGAGGGGAGAGAGCGTGGTGATGTCTGGTTTTCGAGGTGATTGGCTGTGAGGCAAAGGTAGCAGACAAAAGACTTGTAGGTGGAAGGAGGAAAAATACTTACTATGTCTTATGGAATTCTTAATTAGACAAAATGCTTTGCAGAGTCTTGTGCTGTGACATTTGGGACGCTGGCTTTATTCTTGAATTTGCGATTGTCCATTTTCCTCTACAGCAGACGGAGTTTCAAATCTACTCGGAGTACTGTAACAACCACCCAAACGCGTGTGCACAGCTGTCCCGACTCATAAAGGTGAACAAGTACGTGTTCTTCTTTGAGGCGTGCCGTCTGCTGCAGCGAATGATCGACATCTCTCTTGACGGGTTCCTCCTCACGCCTGTCCAGAAGATCTGCAAGTACCCTCTGCAGCTGGCCGAGCTGCTCAAGTACACCAACCCGCAGCACAGGTGCCCCAAAGCATGCGTCCCCTTACTTTTTGCATAGCTCTGACTTTTGTCATAGAAAAATGCTGGGTAGATGTGTAAATTGTTTACCCATTGGAAAAAATATATATTACATTTGTTTGAACTTACTTTTACTTTAAATTAGAGAACGTTTCATGTGCCATGTGTTTTCTAAATGTTCAAAGTTTTCAGCTGAAACAGCAGAGGGCTCTGCTTTTATCCTCTGGTCAGAATTCCAGGAGAGAACAGAGCTGCTCAGTGTTTTGGTTCTAGCCTGGCACAAAGGAAAGAATGTCTAGTTTAGGAGTAACATTGACATACTTGGGCTTGTGTTGTAGAGATTACAAAGACGTGGAGGCTGCGCTGGACGCGATGAAGAACGTTGCTCGCCTCATCAACGAGAGAAAGAGACGCTTAGAGAACATCGACAAGATCGCCCAATGGCAGAGCTCCATTGAAGACTGGGAGGTCAAAGGAACTTCTAACACTGAAAGCCATTAGGGACATACCATATTTTTTTCATAGTTTTGGCCGGGGTGCGACTTATACTTATATTTATACTTATATACTTATACTCCGGAGCAACTTATATGTGATATTATTTGTTATTTTCACACTTGCAACCGCATGTTTTTTTCTCTATTATGCATTTTTTGGCTAGTGCGACTTATACTCCGGTGCGACTTATAGTCCGGAACATACGGTACTGATTAACAAGAGGGGCCGAAAAGATGTTCTCCATTAACACATGGACCCAACACACCTTTCTACCAAATACATCATATGTCACATACACAGCTATGAACATTAAACCCATACGTCTTTGTTAACCTGGAGGACGTGTGTGTCCCCTGTAGGGTGAGGACATCTTAAGCCGCAGCTCAGAGCTCATCTTCTCTGGAGAGCTCACCAAAATGTCCCCTCCTCAGACCAAGGGCCAGCAGAGAATGTTCTTCCTCTTCGACCATCAGATGGTCTTCTGCAAGAAGGTGAGAGCACTGACCTGAGACGGGACATTGGCGAACAAAGAGTTGCAATCAACTCCTGAAACAGTTTAAGTCCTAAGGAACAAGCACTTAGCAGCGGCACTCTCTCTGTCTCCGTGTGTGTCTGTAGGACCTGCTGCGCAGGGACATCCTGTACTACAAGGGCCGGGTGGACATGGACCAGATGGAGGTTGTGGATGTGGAGGATGGGAAAGAGAAGGACTTTAACGTGAGTGTGAAGAATGCTCTGAAGCTTCAGTCATGCTCTGGAGACCAGCTCCTCCTGCTGTGTGCCAAGAAGCCTGAGCACAAGCAGCGCTGGCTCAGGGCGTTCAGCAACGAGAGGAGACAAGTGCTGACCGACCGGGAAACAGGTACTACACACACACATACACACATACACACACGCACACACACGCACACACACACACACACACACACACACACACACACACACACAGTGTTATCTCACACACACACACACACACACACACACACACAGTGTTATCTCACACACACACACACACACACACAGTTGACTTGTTCATTTGTGTGACAGTTTTGTGGATATTAACACAATCATTGGTCCTGGAGTGTCCTGATCACTACAACTGAATCTTTTTCTACATTAACACAAACTCTTTCTCTTGGCAGGTTTCTCTTTGACAGAGGTGCAGAAGAAGCAGGCCATGCTGAACGCCTGCAAGAGCCATCCTACAGGGAAGCCCAAAGGTACATGCATAAGCAGCCCATAGGGAAGCCCATCATTATGCATCTGTGAAGTTTAACACCAGCTTCAGACAGTTTTCACGTGCCAAGATATGCAAATGAGCTGCCCAGGTAACAAGGCGTTAAGAGCTTTATGTGCACAGAACCAGAGCACAGAACCATACCTGAGATGCTCAATGGATTAAATAAACTCACTTCACCGACCAACTCATAACACAAATTAGTGCTCTATGTTGTTAAATGTCGGTGTAATCCCTCTCCCCAAGTCCCTGTTTATTTTAAACCAGGAAACACTTTAAGACAAAAACTGGTTCACCCTAAGGACAAGTTGCCGACTCAAAAACAGAGCAATGTAGTTTATTCGATCCAATGCAGTGAAGAAAGCTGTAAAGAACGTTACATAGGTGAGACAAAACAGCCTCTACACAAGAGGCTTTATCAGCACAGAAGAAATACAAGTTCAGGACCACAGAGCGCCGTGCATCTCCATCTTGAAGCCTCTAATCACTCGTTTGAAGACGGTGAGGTGAAGGTTTTAAGCAGGGAGAAAAGATGGTTTGAAAGAGGAGTTAAGGAAGCTATTTTTGTTAAAAAAGAAAGACCTTCTTTAAACAGAAATGGAGGGCTAAGGTTTAATCTTCCTGTTATTTATAATGGGTTACTGAACCCCTGGAAAGGTAGAGGACCAGGACCAGGACATTTAGATGCTAATCAGGTACTCAGGGTGGTTGAGCCAGGGTCTCACAAAGACAAAGAGGATTCTAATAGCCCATTAAAATTCTGAATAGGCTCGGTAGATACAAGGGGGGAGTTTCTGTTGAAACAAACAACTCTTTCTACTTCAGGAAGGCTCCGCCCAATGGGCGGGTCTTACCACAGAACAGTATTAATATCGGAGTTCTCGATCTAAATTCTTTTATTGACAATGACTCTTGGATGAGAGTCGAAACGTCTATTTTTTCAAACTGAGTCCAGATGACTACAACTGAAGCTTTTTCTACTATGTTGTTAAATGATAACCTGTATTTCTAACTAACGTCTAATCATTATAAACATGAGCAGTCTTAGCTACAAACACAGACTTGTCTCTAAAAGATTTTTTTAAGTCAGTTTGTTGAAACTTGCACTTCTCTTCTGCACATGCTCAGTTAGAGCAGAACATGCAAACATCCTTGAGTCCCACACAGCATTATTCAGGTGGTTGGAGCGCAGATGTGTGGGTCTGAGGCTGTGTGATCCTCAGAGCACATGTGCAGACCTCTAAAAGCTCCTGTTAGAGAGTGGAGCATGAACGGGCCCCTGAACACGGGGTCGGCTCTAGGTCATATAGGGAATCGGGACGGAAGTGACTGAATCCAACATGGCGGCGACCGTGACCGCTCCATGAATCTATTATATATTATTATGTCAGATAATAATTTCCTCTCTTGGGTCCAAATCCGAAGTATACCCTAACCCTAACCCCTAACCCCCCCAACCCTAACCCCTAACCCTAAGTTTTTTGTAGTAGTAGGAAAAAAATGTAAATGTTTGCTCAGCTGTTCATCTGATCCAGCCATTATTTTCTTGAAGTTGAATAATGACAATGAATGAGGAAAGTTAGGTTTACTTTGTCTGGTTAAAACTAGTTTATGCCATGGCTCTGTATTTGCAAAAGTGTAGCTAACTCATCCCAAAACAAACTATCTATAAGTTCCAAAATACATTCCTGGGCGGGAGTCGAACCCAGTGTCTTCTGCATCATACACCGTGTCATTATCTGCTAGTCCAACACATCTGAAGATTTTTCCACTGCGAGACAGGAAATCTTGTGTCTTGGCTCCAGAATGGTGATGATGCCGCACTGTTGCTAACCGCAAGTGATTTGGGCCGCCATAATGGATTCTGTAACTTCCGTCCTGATTCCCTATATGACCTAGTGCCGACCCTGAACACAGACACAGACTGAGACGCTGTGGGAAAAGCAGAACCATGCTTCCCGTGCAGTACCGCTCAGCGACCTGTAGAGGCCAGTAAAAGACACTGTGAGTTCAGCCAAGCTTCAGCAGCAGAAGTGAGGGAAAAACAGGCTCATTTGGATATATTTTAGAACAATTTAAACATTGTTCTGACACTGCCTTGCTGGCTCTGACCGCACGCCACTGATATGTGGGATTCTAAAATGGCACTTTTCTAAAATAAAAACATGTACCGTATTTTCCGGAGTATAAGTTGCACCAGCCTAAAATGCATAATAGAAAAGAAAAAAACACATGTACGTTGCACTGGAGTATAAGTTGCATTTTTGGGGGAAATTTATTTGATAGAATCCGAGACCAAGAACATCTTGAAGTGGAATTTAAAAATTACCAAAGCATCAGTCTTACCCCAAATCACTAAATCCATTGAATTCTTCTTCCTCGGTGTCACTTCTAAACAGCTGTGCCCGGTCTGTTCTTCAACACCAGACAATAGGCACCACACGGCAACAGCAGATGCATCAACACCGAGTTCAGTTTACAGTTGTGCTAAGTTCATACCTCATACATCGTCCTTGTTGAAGACTTTGTTTGGTCCTTTTCTAGTCCTGGTTTAGTCCTGCTCTAGTCTTGGTTTAGCTCCAGGATTATCCTTGGTTTAGTCCCAATTTTGATGCAGTGTTTGTGTCAACGTTGTTTTGAGTAGTTTTGACTTGTTCCGATTTTATTCATACATACGTTACTGCAATTGTTACTCTGCACAACCAATCACAACCTCGGTGTCACTTCTAAACAACTCTGCAAACTCCGGAGGTAGAGGAAGTGCTGATACTTTTTCTACGTCGCTTAGATTGTCGCTGCGTCGCTTTAGAGCCCTCTTGTGGTTGTCATGTGAAATCTGGTTGCCAATATGAAAATAACAAATAATAACTAATAATATCACATATAAGTCGCTCCGGAGTATAAGTCGCACCCCGGTCAAAACGATGTAAAAAACATAGAATCCGGGAATACGGTATATGAAAATCCATTGCTTGTTACAGTGAAATGCAGCTATGAAGAGGCAGGGCTTATCACTTCTGCACTTCTAAACAGGAAGTCAAAGGACCTGTTTCTTTTACTCAGTCGTCCTTTGACAAGCCTGGTCAGTTACACGTGCAGTATTTGATCAATGTTTCACACAACACACTTTGCTGCTGTCTGTTCCAGCGGTGACCCGACCATACTACGACTTCCTGGTCCGTCAGAAGCACCCGTCCCTGCCCACAGCTCTGCCCCAGCAGCAGGTCTTCATGCTGGCCGAGCCCAAGCGCAAGTCTGCCTCCACCTTCTGGCACAACATCGGCAGGCTCACCCCTTTCAAGAAATGAAGCGCTCCTCCTCTGCCTCAGACTCAAAGGAACTGTTCTGAGGAGGCGCAGGGAGACTCTGTGAAAGCACTTTATGGTGGAGAGCAATCAAACTATGGGCCTATGCCACTACTATTACTTCTACTACTACTACTACTACTATTACTACCACTACTGCTGCTGCTGCTGCTGCTGCTGCTGCCAGTGATCTGACTCCTGACTGTGCTGCCATTGAAGTATCATTACCTTTTGCCAATGTCTCTTTGTGCCAGCCACTTGTGTTTTTTGTAAAAGGGATCCAGAGGAGACTGTGTAGCTTCATCGTTCAGAGGCCGCCTGTTCTGCCTTAGTTTGTCGTTTGGGTGAGGTTTTTTACGCCAGATGCCCTTCCTGTACAGCAAAGTACATGGTAGAGAAGTGTCTTAACCCACACACCGGGAATTGAACTGGCAACCCTCTGATTCATAGTGTATTGTCTTATCTTAAACCAAGGGCTGGTAGAGTTTACTTCAAAATAATGACTCAAGTAGTAGAAGTACAAAGTAGTGATACAAGAAATGTTTCAAGTAAGAGTAAAAAGGTATTTGGGGAAACTTTTAGATTTGAAGTTAATGTGATCGGACGGACAAAACATAAAATGATCTGTAAAATCTGGTGTTTTCAAAGGTTGGACACATAAAATGAGAAAAAACAAATCATATCTGACGGAGCGATGCAACACACATGTTCAAATCATTCATATTGTGAGTATTTCATTTCATTTTTGTCTAATTTTGACTAAAATTATTTAGATTTTTAGACAAATACTTTCTTATAGACTTAGTCCACAAAAATGTTAATTTGACTAAATCCATAATAGTTTTGACAAAAATCGTATTTTTTATTTTTCATGTTTTTTCTTCTAGATTTAGTCGTCGATTTACTCAATGAAATTGTATGTGATTTAAGTCATAATAATTACTTTGACGAATAATTATGACAAAATATTTTAGTCAACAAAATTAACAATGACTCAAAAGAGAAACTAACACTTTTACTCAAGTCAGAACTGTTACACTCTCAAATGAGCAATGAGCAAGTAATATAGTGTCTGAAAAGTACTTCGAGCTGAGATATCTTCACTTCTTTATTAGCTCTTATACTGCGGTCACTTTTAACATGCAGAACAGGTGGCATCTGTCCTTTGTCACATTTTACTCACTTTCTAACGCTGCAGTGGATGTTCAGTTTAGCTTTTGCTCTCTCTCTCTCTCTCCCCTCCTCTCTCTCTCTCTCCCCTCCTCTCTCTCTCTCTCTCTCCCCTCCTCTCTCTCTCTCTCCCCTCCTCTCTCTCTCTCTCTCTCCCCTCCTCTGTCTCTCTCTCTACCCTCCTCTCTCTCTCTACCCCCCTTCTCTCTCTCTCTT
>NW_027315812.1:30638125-30708125 GCF_026437365.1 Eucyclogobius newberryi
ACCTATAGGGACTCCAGCATGTTGTGATGTCATGTGAGTGAAAAGGACATAAGGCCCATCCAAATGACCTCTCCCTGTCAGCAGTAGGTGCAGTGACCTTTGCTGGCGCCCTCACAAGTGGTGCAGTGACGCACGTGAATCCGAATCACTGCTCCTGAAGTATAAACCATGTGCTGCTGAGGGCAACGACACAAAATTCACCCAGAACTGTTATTTGACGTTAGAACATGTGAAATACCACTGCAAAGGATCCAAATGTAATAATGTTTTGTATTCGACTTTTGAAACAATGTAAAGAACGACATTTCCACTGGTTTCTATTTGATAAATCAATGTAATCAAAATATTTAATATATTTGGTTTGGTGACACATTTGGAATATGGAATGACACTTTATGTATCTTTTTAAACTGCACTTGCATGTTACTAAACATTTCCTTTTTAACCACAAAGTTCAGTTGTTCAAACTTTGGAGCAAACGTTTGGGCCGTGTTTCTTTGTCACAGAGCTGACCCGACCACGCCCTGCCTAGACGCAAGTGCCACATTCTGGTTTGCTTGGGTCACATGTAGCGCCTCCTGGTGGGACTGGGTTGGTATTACCGTTCTGTTAGATTGTCCTGTACATGCATATAGAGTTCTATTTATACCATTTTGGATATATATGAGGATGAGGGTGAGAAGGAAAAGAGGAGCCAAGTGTAAACCCACCCTGACCTCTGACCTCTGCACTCCTGTGGTGTGCTGCCCCGCCTTCTCTGTAAGTGCATTCATACTGGACTTTTCTGTTCATGGAATATTAAACATTCCTCAACTTATAAAACACTGTGTTGTCATTACTGATGTGCCTACGCCACACTCCCAGAGCCACAGTGGTAGAGTGGTTAACAGTCTGTGGACAGCAGCATGGGTCAACTATAGCCATGATTCCACTGGTTCTCTTTGGAGCAGATTGGTATGGTCCAATGGTTTCTCGGCTGTTGAAAGTGAATTGTACTGATCCGCTCAAGAGATTTAAAGCAAACCCTGACGGGTCCAGGTCCACTTTAGCTAAGAAGGAGCTACACACCATTTTCTAGTTTTGCCAAATGGAGTTGGAGATGTTAATCGCTAACTGAGGTTCAGGACCACGCCTCAACCTACACTCCACTAATAAACACGCCCCACTTTCTAACCACACCTCTAATTACCCAGAAGCCCTATTTATAAGGCCTATTCTGCATCATCGCTACATTGTAGCTTGATTGCGGCTCGATCGTCGCTACACCGTCTATCTCCATTGTTGATCTCCATTGTTGATCTCCATTGTTGATCTCCATCGTCGAGCTCCATCGTCGAGCTCCATCGTCGAGCTCCATCGTCGAGCTCCATCGTCGAGCTCCATCGCCGAGCTCCATCGTCGTTATTATCAATAAATATTCTTTCATACTCCATTGTGGCGTGGTCCCTGCTAGTGAACTTCTATTCTGAGCCCACACGTTTGGAATATCTTAATGTTTTTTTGTGAATTGCACACTCAGTTGCTCATGCTATGCAGAGTCAGGCCCTGAGCATGAAAACACAGACTGCCATGAACCTGGCCAACCCCAAGAGCGACCCCTGGTCTAGGGGACCAGGGCCAGTCCAACCAGCCTTATAGGTACAGGTCCACCACAAACTAAATATTCTAAGTATAAAATCTATAACTAAATATAACTATATCTTTATACATTCAGTTCTGTTCATAAATATTTCAAATTAAAGTAGTTATTGAAGAGCCAGCTTTGTTGTTAGTTTAGATTTACACCATCTTTTAAAGGACACATATGCTGCATTATTTCTACTGTTAATAGCCTTTAAACATGCTTTGCTGTGTCATCTGATGTTATTGCAAACCACACGTGACTTTGGACGGTGAGGCTCATTAGATTGGTGTCAGCGTGCTCTCCACAGTCCATGGGGATATAAACAAAAGCTAGACTTCCCGACTCCCCAATGTAAACACACAGTTGTAATGAAAGTGGTTTAAGGCGGAAATGCTCCAAACAAGTCTGGTGATATGGAGAGAAGATATCGGAACTCTCGTAAACAGGATTCATGAAACTATTGTGAATGAAGCTCAACACAACTCCAACTCTGCTTTTGATGAAGGAACAATCTAATAACATGGTTAAAAGCTCAAGAAAGTCCATTTTGCATCATGTGTGTCTGGCTGATATATTCACAGTAATGGAACATATAATGAGTATGCAATGTAGGAATCAATACACATAAACAATAAATAAAACATGTTGCTGCATTCTTTGTACAAATGTATGTTGATCTTCAGTTGTTCCACCTGCGCACCTGAGCGTACTGTGGCGTGTAAGAGCGCCTGGTGGGCGTGGCATCTGTGTCTGACTCTTGCCCCTCTTCCTCTTCCTCCTCGTTGTGGGGCTCTTCCTCCATGTTCCTCTGTTTCCGTAAAGTGCTGCGAGGCTGGGCAAACATCGAATCATCACATTCATTCAAACGTTGTGTCTAGGAATCTGGATGAACTATCATCATCCAAACTGTGCACTCACCCTGGGTATCGGGTTTGTGTGGGGCCACTGGTGCTCCCTGAAGGGCCCTCGGGTGTTGGGGCTCTGCAGAGAGCGTCCACTCACAGGACTGTCCACGTGTGACGACAGGAAGTCAGGCGCCCGCACACGCCCACCGAACAGCTGCAAGAGCCCAGATAAAGCAGGATTAATGGGAAACTGAAGAGCTCCACTCTTCTTCAAGCAAGTCAGACAGTAAGCATGATGTATAATACACCTTTAGAATAAACCCTTTAGTGGTACGTAATGTGCAATGTTAACCCCATGATATCACAAACTAGCTAAGATCATAGGGTTGGTATAGATTTTACATTATTATATAATGGGAGATTAATGACGTTTGGCATCGGAAAATCATGTTTTTTGGTTATTTTTTCATTTAATCTACATTTATATTACATACTTTACCACAAATTATACTTTTGTGAAGATGAATGGAAATTTTGAAGCTAGAAATATACTTTTTTTATCTATTGATTTTTCTATTTTATTTTTTACCATGGGGATTCACATTGTTTATTTTACATATGTTATAGAGACGTAAAACCTTTAACTTTTAGATTTGAAGTCAGATGATCATTGACAATGTATAACGGTCTGTTTCATTTAGCCTCCAGTTGCTTCCATTACGTAAATCAAAATTTTAGTCCCAAGCAGAGCAGGTTGTATTGATGTTTTATGGGTATGACGTGACAGAGGAGCTCAGAGCTTCACACATAAGGAATTAAATACAAATGAAACAAATTAAAACTAAACTAAATTATATCTGAATAATCAATAACTGCTTTAACAGCTTGTATTTTAGCAATGTCTGGGTCTATTAACATGAACTGGAATCAGGCTTTGAAAACACCAACCCCAAAATCAATATAAAGAAGTCTTGGACTGTTGGAACCGGCCCCAGAATCCCAGACAGTGGCCGTACCTCCAGGTCCCTGTGCAGATCCATGGCCTCCAGGTTGTGGAAGGCGTGGGTGTAGATCTCCAGAGCTTTGGCGTGGAACAGCATCTCCACCGTGACAAAGTCTGTGAAGATGGTCTAAAACAACACGCAGGTGTTACAAACAGGGCCGTGAGTTGCCCTGTGCAAAATGAAGGCCTCCACTTGTCTAATTGTCATGAGGTGCTTTTAATAAGTCATGTTTTGACTGGTTCACTTTGGATCTGATTGGGAGATATCAGTAGCCACGCCTCCACAGGACTGGGAGGGCTACACACGCCTCCACACAGTCATTGGCCGGTTATTTTAATGTCAGCTTCACAAGATGAGCACATAAACAGGATTCATGGAACTGGCGTTAATGAAGCTTAACTCCAGCTCTGCTTTTGATGAAGAAACAATCTTATAACATGGTTTTGCATCATGTGACATAACATTTTGCATCATGTGTGTCCTCTAATCAGAGTAATAGGCTGATATATTCACAGTGATGGGAACATATAATGAGTATACAATGTAATAGAATCAATAAACATAAACAATGAATACAAAGGAAATAGCCAAAACATGTTGCTGCATTCCTTCAGTTCAGTCAGTTCCAGCTCAGTTCAGTTGGCCCCTGTGTCTGACTCTTGCCCCTCTTCACCTTCTCTTCGTTGTGGGGCTCTTCCTCCATGTCCCTCTGTGCTGCGAGGCTGAGCAAACATTGAATAATGACATTGCCCAGGCAAAGCGTACAAATAGTGCAAACCGTATAAGGTGGACATTTGGACATGGGCAGCATTGCTCCTGCATGGTTTGTTCAGTCCACACCTTCCTTGGCTTGGAGAGGATGAGACACTGCGAAGCCTTGACAATGGCAGGGTCTTCCAGGGGATTGCTCAGTCACATGGGATGAGCTTGGAGGGGAACCAGCTGAGGAGGGCCGAATGACTCCTGGACAGGGAAGAGACCCAGGACACGCTGGAGGAACTACATCTCTCAGCTGGTCTGGGAACGACTTGGTATCTAGCTAGAAGAGGTGTGCGTGGAAAGGGAAGTCTGAGCCAACCCTGCTCAGACTGCTGCCTCCGCGACCCGCATAAAGTGGAAGAAAATGGATGGATAAAGATAGATCAAAAATCACTAATGTGGACAATGTGTGAGACTTGAGAGCCCTGTGGTTAGCCCCCATCTAACTAACCAGCCCATAGTGTACTGCTCCTGTAGAAACGTGGCTTTTCTTAATCTATCTAAAGCGGGCAGTGAGAGGTTTAGCACATTTCAGCTCCAGAAATAGGAACTAACTAACTAACAAACAAAGCAAGTGCACATTAGCTGTGGTATGTTTTTTGAACCACTGCCAAGCTTAAATCATCCATGAAAATGCAATGCTGGTGCTGCCCAGTGGTCGAGTGGTTAAGGAACAGCACATATGCCGGGCTGTACGCAGTGTCCTGGGCTCGGTTACTGCACGTCCTCCCTTCTCTTTCATCCCCCATTTCACACTACCATCCATCCATTCATCCATCTTCTGCCGCTTTATCCGGGGCCGGGTCGCGGGGGCAGCAGTCTGAGCAGGGACTCCCAGACTTCCTTCTCCCCAGACACTTCCTCTAACTCCTCCGGGGGGATCCCGAGGCGTTCCCAGGCCAGCCGAGAGACATAGTCTCTCCAGCGTGTCCTGGGTCTTCCCCGGGGCCTCTTCCCGGTGGGACATGCCTGAAACACCTCCCGAGGGAGGCGCCCAGGAGGCATCCGGAACAGATGCCTGAGCCACCTCAGCTGGCTCCTCTCGACGTGGAGGAGCAGCGGCTCTACTCCGAGCTCCCCCCGTGTGGCCGAGCTCCTCACCCTATCTCTAAGGGAGCGCCCAGCCACACGGCGAAGGAAACTCATTTCGACCGCTTGTATCCGCGATCTTGTTCTTTCGGTCACTACCCAAAGCTCATGACCATAGGTGAGGTCAGAACGTAGACGACCGGTAAATAGAGAGCTTTGCCTTTCGGCTCAGCTCCCTCTTCACCACAACGGTCCGATGCAGCGACTGCATCACTGCAGCCGCTGCACCGATCCGCCTGTCGATCTCACGCTCCATCCTTCCCTCACTGAACAAGACCCCGAGATACTTGAACTCCTACACTTGGGGCAAGGACACCCCACCCACCTGGAGAGGGCAAGCCACCTTTTTCCGGTTGAGAACCATGGCCTCGGATTTGGAGGTGCTGATTCTCATCCCAGCCGCTTCACACTCGGCTGCAAACCGTCCCAGTGCATGTTGCAGGTCCGGGTTTGATGGAGCCATCAGGACAACATCGTCTGCAAACAGCAGAGATGAGATCCTGTGGTCCCCAAACCGGACAACCTCCGACCCCCGACTGCGCCTAGAAATTCTGTCCATAAAAATTATGAACAGAACAGGTGACAAAGGGCAGCCCTGGCGGAGTCCAACATGCACTGGGAACAGGTCTGACTTACTGCTGGCAATGCGAACACAGCTCCTGCTCCAGTCATACAGGGACCGGACAGCCCTGAGCAAAGGGCCCCGGACCCCGTACTCCCGGAGCACCCCCCAAAGGACACCCCGAGGGACACGGTCGAAAGCCTTCTCCAGATCCACAAAGCACAAGTGGACTGGTTGGGCAAACTCCCATGAACCCTCGAGCACCCGATGGAGGGTATAGAGCTGGTCCAGTGTTCCACGACCGGGACGAAAACCACTCTGCTCCTCCTGAATCCGAGGTTCGACTATCGGTCGGATTCTCCTCTCCAGTACCTTGGAATAGACCTTACCTGGGAGGCTGAGGAGTATGATCCCTCTGTAGTTGGAACACACCCTCCGGTCCCCCTTCTTGAACAGAGGGACCACCACCCCGGTCTGCCAGTCCAGAGGCACGGTCCCCTAACGCCACGCGATGTTGCAGAGACGTGTCAACCAAGACAGTCCCACAACATCCAGATACTTTAGGTACTCAGGGCGGATCTCATCCACCCCCGGAGCCCTGCCACCGAGGAGTTTGCGAACAACCTCAGTGACTTCAGCTTGGGTGATGGATGAGCCAGCCTCCGAGTCCCCGGTCTCTACTTCCTCTTCGGAAGACGTGACTGAGGGATTAAGGAGATCCTCAAAGTATTCCTTCCACCGTCCGACGACATCCCCAGTCGAGGTCAGCAGGCCTCCACCCGCACCGTAAACAGTGTTGGTGAGACACTGCTTCCCCCTCCTGAGGCGCCGGACGGTTTGCCAGAATTTCTTTGGTGCCGACCGATAGTCCTCCTCCATGGCCTCCCCGAACTCCTCCCAGGCCTGGGTTTTTGCCTCTGCGACAGCACGAGCCGCGGCTCGCTTGGCCTGCCGAAACCCGTCGATGACCTCCGGAGACCTACAAGCCAGAGTGCCTATTATTATTTCACACTACTTTCCTGTCAATAAAGCCTAAGGGCACAAAATCTATAAAAAAAAACGAAAAAGAAAATGCAACGCTGCAAAAGTCCATCCTGTTTGTAAAGTCATCGTGCCATATTTCAGTTCACTTGTAATAATGTAAATATGTTTGGGTACGATGTTCTTAGAAGTTCTTAGAGGTTCTGTGTTTACTGCTTCTGAATGAAACAAGACTTAAGTCACCTTGATGTCCTCCAGCTTGTTCTTCTGGAAGTCCAGGATGGCCTCCTCCATGAGCCTGGTGCTCCTCTGTGCATTGTGTGAGGCTTTCTGAGCACTCACCTCTGCCTGCACACACACACTGTCACACTCACAGTCTGCTGCCCCCTGCTGTCACTCTGCAGGATTACATTTAATGCACCTACCTGAGACTGAACATTCTGGTCAAGGAAAGTGAACACAATGTGGTAATTTACATGGTAACAATGGCTGTTTCCACACTCATCATCTGATTTTTGAGGATTAAGTATATTCAAATGACAATGTAAACTGCAAAATCTGATGTGAGTAATCAGAGGGACCATAATCAGAAAATAATTCACATGATTTTGATGTTTTAATATAATTTTAATATTTATCTATAGGAAATCTTAATAATCAGATTTTCAGTGCACTTGTAACCTGAATAGAGCGATTTGGCTTGGAGCAGGAGTCAGTGGCATTAACATAAACCAGACATGTTAAATATAAAATAAAACATAGAGAACATACAGTATAAACTGTCTGTCCAAAAAAAACATTGCCACTTGGATCCAATTAAACAAATGCAGCAGGTCTTCTCCTCCTACTGGAGAACTCCTGCAGGTGATGATCTTTCAGCTACTCCATAGTATTTAAACCCAACTGATGCAGGGAGCAGATTCTCATTTATGAAACAACTATGTGGGAAGACGAATCCCGTGGTCATGGAAATTATGTCAGTTTGTTTGAGAAGGGTCAGATCTGTCACAGCCTGCTCATCTCCGGTCTGCTGGTGTCTTTCCACTCTGCCAGTCAGCCACGCCTCCTCATCAGGCCACTCCCTACACCTGTCTCTGCTACAATCTACCTGTTAGCCACGCCTCCTCATCAGGCCACTCCCTACACCTGTCTCTACTACAATCTACCTGTTAGCCACGCCTCCTCATCAGGCCACTCCCTACTCCTGTCTCCGCTCCACTCTACCTGTTAGCCACGCCTCCTCATCAGGCCACTCCCTATTCCTGTCTCTGCTCCACTCTACCTGTTAGCCACGCCTCCTCATCAGGCCACTCCCTACTCCTGTCTCTGCTCCACTCTACCTGTTAGCCACGGCTCCTCATCAGGCCACTTCCTACTCCTGTCTCTGCTCCACTCTACCTGTTAGCCACGCCTCCTCATCAGGCCACTCCCTACTCCTGTCTCCGCTCCACTCTACCTGTTAGCCACGCCTCCTCATCAGGCCACTCCCTATTCCTGTCTCTGCTCCACTCTACCTGTTAGCCACGCCTCCTCATCAGGCCACTCCCTATTCCTGTCTCTGCTCCACTCTACCTGTTAGCCACGGCTCCTCATCAGGCCACTTCCTACTCCTGTCTCTGCTCCACTCTGCCAGTCAGCCACGCCTCCTCATCAGGCCACTTCCTACTCCTGTCTCTGCTCCACTCTACCTGTTAGCCACGGCTCCTCATCAGGCCACTTCCTACTCCTGTCTCTGCTTCACTCTGCCAGTCAGCCACGCCTCCTCATCAGGCCAACCCTCCACACCTGTGACAGCTCTGGCTGCATGTAACCCTGCTCCTGTCTCTGTGCCAGTGCCAGATTGTTCTTGAGTCATGCCTGACTTTCCAGCGGTTTCCCCTGGACTTATTCCCTGTTGCTGACCTCGCCTGTCCCTGGCCTGCCTGCCTGCCTGGCCTTTGCCTTGGATATTACCTCAGCCTTCTGTCTTCGACCACGATTCTTGCCTGTTCCCTCTTGGTAAAACGCCTGCTTGGCTCTGTGGCTAAACTACCTTCCACTGGACCTGCCTGCCAGTTAAAAGATCTCTGGACTTTGTCTAAACTGTTAAAATCTACTGTTGTAAATAAAGGTCGTTACCAAGTCATATTCCATCTGCCTGTGCTGCTCTTGGGTCCTAACCATACTCGTGACAAGATAATTGCCATTGGGCAGACAAAACATCTAAGGAGAAGCAGAAAATAATCTACAACAGATCTGAACCCCAGTGAGTGTTTGAAACGAGCTGGAGAAAGCTTTGTGCAGTGGTCACTCTCTCATCGTCAATACAAGATCAACTGGTGAAAAATGATGCACGACTGGATGGAAATAAATCTAACTGAACCTAAGCCACAGTGAATGCGTGCTATAATTAAAGCTAAAGGTTCTACCAAATATTAGAGCGTGTGCCCCTTTTTCTGTTCCAAGTCATTCATGCTTGACCAACAATCAGTCCATGTTAATAAATGTAATAGACTGAGGAATAAACATGTTTTACCTGTTGCTTTTACATAATTGAATTCTATATCTCCTTCCAGATTGCATGAGCTCCTCCAGATTATTGAGTATTGAGCGGTATCTAATGATCTTTAGAATCTATCTGTCTTGATAAGTGTGACTTTTAATACAGTAATTGTCTTGGAGGTCTGCCCCAAAGAGACAGTGGAGTGAATGACTAATACAACTAATTCATGCAGGACTAAGAGGGTACAAAATGGTTGTTTGCTCAGGATACAATACTCTGACGGTCTACAGGGTTCTTCAGTCTGATTTTCTCCAGCTTCTGGATCTCCTTCAGCTCTCTGGTTCGATCTGCATTGAACTTTTTCAGTTCTGTCTGAGGGACACAGGAAACAGATGTACATGAGCAACACAAAAGACGTGCACTTTCTGGTGCTCAACTGTCAGCCTGATACTTACTCTCTTACTCTTGACAATGTCTCCATAGGCTTTGAGCGGGGCCACCACTCTGCTCTCCATCCTCTCCACCTGTGCAAACCATTGTCAGGCCACTGCCAGCATATCTGTGTCATGTGAACTCACCTCAGGCTGTTAAGGGCATTTATGTTTTTCATTACCAAAGAACAGCGCCACGAAAAAGAATGCAATGAAGAAATGTACTGATGATGACATGGGTGGCTGGATGGAGAGACTCAAGATGGGGCTCTGTCTCAGGTGGTCCGCCCAGATTAAGAACCTCCCCTTTTAGGAGACTAAATTCTGGCAAACAATCACTGAGTTTATGACTAACGTAGTAGAGATATTTATTTTGAATCCCGGGTCAGACAATTTACTGCATGTCCTCCCCTCTCTCTCACCCCCATTTCTCACTGAGTTGTGCAGTCCAATAAAGCATACGGGCCATAAAATCCTTAACACAAAAAAAAGAGTCAGGATTGTGACCTGGAGATATGCTGGGCAATCGATGGACTAAGTCCCTAAACTGAATTTAGAAGCCATCTTGCATGTTATTGAAGTAAAAGTGATGGTCACTGGAGGAGTTGGAAGCAAATCATGACGAGGTACAAGGACAGAGGTCAGTGGGGAGTCGAGATATAAAAGATCTTACTCCAACAGAATTGCGGACAAACAAATCCGGTGGACAAATGGTGCGATCAGAAAGCGGTTGGCATTAGGTTAGACCCCAGCTGGCTCACAGAAGTCAGAATTCCAATATGGCGGCGACCAAAACGGAAGTTACTGGCCCCAAAATGGCGGCGACCAAGACCGATCCCGCTGATACAGCTCAGGCAATCAGCTATAATTTTTTACTGATTTACTCAATATTAAAGATCCTATATTATGCTATTTTTCCCGTTTCGTTTTACAGGTGCAGAGTACTTCCTGGAGGATGTGCTGAAACAGGGAAGCGTGCTGCGGAACTCACCAGGCTGACTCATCCTGGTGAGTAGACCCCGTTCGTCTGCTCATCCGAGGAGAAGGATAGAGACTGTTCTCTAGCTAAAGACTGTAGGACTCAATCGAAAAAACAACAACTCCTTTGGGCACATAATATGAGGTACCAATAGCACTGTAAAAGGTTAAAAGCTCTGAAAAGTCTATTTTGCATGATATGGGCCCTTTAAAATTGGACTTCAACAACTTTCACAATATTATTCAATATATTGCCTACCTTTAGCGGTAATAGTCTACCTTTGAATAACTTTTTCGTCATGTCTGTTTTTACACAGGTGTAAAGCATGTTTTTGAGCATTTGAGTGCTGTCTAAATATTTGTGTCATTATAATTAGAAGTGGACATTGGAAAAGCGATTCATATTTGGAAACAACTGGTGTAGTGAAGCCAGCCTGACCTGTGCCTGCCTGTAGTCCTGCACCATGGCCAGGTCGTCCGCCAGGTTCTTGAGTCCCAGCTGGAGCTCGGGGTCTTCAGAGCGAGACAGGTCCAGGAGCTGTCCCACCAGCTGGTCCCCCTTGTCCCTCAGGCCGGCCGTCTTCCTTGTGTAGGCTGCCAGCACCAAGCACAGCTGCCCCAGGAGCTTCTCCGTCTGGGACACGCTCTGCTCCATGCTCCTCACCTGCACGTCCCTGGACAGCCCAGCCCGAGAGACAGGGGAGGAGGAGGGGGACACAGACGAGGGGGACACAGACGAGGGGGACACAGACGAGGGGGACACAGACGAGGGGGAGGCAGGGGGGCGCAGAGGAGGGGACAAAGAGGAGGGGGTCGCATGGGTTAGGGTTAACCCCAAATATCCTGTCAAATGTTTTAACTACAATACAGTATATTTGTGCTTGTAACCCCTCTGTCGTTCACGTAACAAAAGAAAATTGATTTCTGTCAACTGGACACAAGTTTTAAGAGTGAAGACACAGGGAGGAGCTAACTACGCACAACATTTTTTATTTGACATTGTTTTTACACTGAAACTAAAACACCCCAGTTGTTTCAGTAAAGACTATTTTGACCAAGTCTATTGAACTATTCTTTATACAAATTCTGCCATTAGGAAACATCAGGTCACATGGCATTAACTTCCACTGCTCTGCAGATGACACTCTGCAGAGCAGTATTTATCAATAAAACCTGATCAGAGCGATCAACTAGACAGACTTAGTGCTTGTGTGAAGGAGATAAAAACCTGAATGAGACTTAATTATCTGCTTCTTAACCCTGAAAAAAGTCATTGTGCTGGTCCTAAACATCTACGAGACATTTTATCTGAGCAGATAGTCACACTGGACAATGTCAGTGTAGCCTCCAGTTCTACTGTAAGCAACCTCAGGGTCTTATTTGTCCCCGAGCTCTCATTTAAAGCTCATATAAATCAAGCCTGTAAAACAGACTATTTCCATTTGCGCAACAAGAGCCAAAATCAGAAGAATCCTGCCTGAAAAAACTCATCCACGCATTTGTAACGACTAGATTAGACTGTAACTCCTGCTGTCGAGTTTAGAATCAAATTTAAAATCCTACTCCTGACCTACAAAGCCATAAATGACATGGCCCCATCCTACCTCAAAGATGCTATAGAACCATATCATCCAAACAGAGCTCTTCGCTCTCAGAATGCTGGCCTTCTGGTGGTCCCAAGAGTCTCTAAAAGCGCAGTAGGAGGTAGAGCGTTTAGCTCCCAAGCTCCTGTGTTGTGGAATCAGCTCCTGTCCATGTTAAATATGCTGACACAGTCTCTTCATTTAAGTCCAGGCTTAAAACGTTCCTCTTTGAAATGGCTTATGGTCAGACTAGTTAGGAACAGAAATATAAACCTATCGTTTCAGCTCCGCTGCCCTAGGAGCAACTATGCTCGGGGAAGTATGGCAACTTGAGCACTATCCTCATGTTGACAGAAAAGTTGCTATAAAACATTTTGGGAACATCCTCACTCTAGACATGGCAGATGATGATGATATTTATGTAGAATGATGTATGCTCAGGCCAATGAATGATAATGTGAACCGCCTCTGTCTGATTACACAAAAAGCCGAGTGTAAAAGCTGCAGTAAAGTCTCCTCTTCTCAGCCATTGTCCCTGTGTAATAATACAAACTAAACATGCATGAATGCAAGGAACGGGTGGAGATGAGACCCAAGTTCCACAGCCTCAAAGTAGAGCATGAACTTCATGTCCAAAGAACATGTCTGTCTCATGAAGTAATGACATACAGCATGAAGTAATGACATACAACATGAAGTAATGACATACAACATGAAGTAATGACATCCAACATGAAGTAATGACATACAACATGAAGTAATGACATCCAACATGAAGTAATGACATACAACATGAAGTAATGACATCCAACATGAAGTAATGACATACAACATGAAGTAATGACATCCAACATGAAGTAATGACATACAACATGAAGTAATGACATCCAACATGAAGTAATGACATACAACATGAAGTAATGACATCCAACATGAAGTAATGACATACAACATGAAGTAATGACATCCAACATGAAGTAATGACATACAACATGAAGTAATGACATACAACATGAAGTAATGACATACAACATGAAGTAATGACATACAACATGAAGTAATGACATACAACATGAAGTAATGACATCCAACATGAAGTAATGACATACAACATGAAGTAATGACATCCAACATGAAGTAATGACATACAACATGAAGTAATGACATACAACATGAAGTAATGACATACAACATGAAGTAATGACATACAACATGAAGTAATGACATACAACATGAAGTAATGACATACAACATGAAGTAATGACATACAACATGAAGTAATGACATCCAACATGAAGTAATGACATACAACATGAAGTAATGACATCCAACATGAAGTAATGACATACAACATGAAGTAATGACATACAACATGAAGTAATGACATACAACATGAAGTAATGACATACAACATGAAGTAATGACATACAACATGAAGTAATGACATCCAACATGGAATAATGACATACAACATGAAATAAAGACATACAAACTATTGTATTCAAATAAAAACTATCAAAGGTTTTCTGCTTGAATCAAACTATTTTCGATTTTGTTGAATTGGAATAACATTTTCCTCGACTAAAACGTGAAAATAATTATTTGGGAAAATCTTGACTAAAACCAAAGTACACATTTTCTTTGGTCAAAGTTAACAGTGCAGTATTTTATATATATTAACACACAAAAGTGAAATGTTTTACCTGGAGAAGAGCCCAGTCATGGCTAAAGTCCTCTGTGTGTTGTTTGTGCTCTTCACCTGCTCCAGGTAACACAGGTGACACAGGCTGTTTCCATGGAGACAGGGACAACACAGCCTCTCCAGAGCAGGTGTGCAGCAGTTCAGAGCCACATGGGGGCGCCATAACTCCGTGTTCCACTTAGAAGGAGTTAAAGAGCTTCTTTATAATCATTATTTATTGTCATATCATTTGACCTAAATATGAGTCCTTGCTGCCGGCCTTAATATGAGGGTTTGTGTGTAAATGTGGCACTGAACTGAACGATGTAAATGTGCAGATGGTGCAATTCTAAATGTATAAATACCAGAAGGAAAAGCAGCCAGCGTTTGACCAGTTTGTATTTTCTAAGTAAAATCTGTGAATCATTTGCTTTTAGTTGCAAAGGATTTACTTTTAGTTATAAAATTCAAAGGTTTAAAACAAATGATGTCTCCAAACGGTATCTAAATAATAGACATTTCAATACTGTCTGTGATATCAAAAAGCATAGATTCTAATGCAAGAGAGAGTCATTTCAGGACAAAATAAGGTAAAGTTCTTTATAGTAGAGGAGTTTTAATACAAAAGTCAGTGATGCTGGTATCGGATCGATATCGTGATACTTGCCATAGTCGTCCGTCACTGAGCGCCACAAACACAAGATGAGAACAAAACCTACGGATGTCAAACACTGCAGCGTTTTTGAGTATTGTGAATATTAACATTATATTTAGTGTCTCCATAATCATAATGTATAAGTGACCGCTTGTGTGTCCATCTGCTCCGCTGGCAACGCAAACTCATCTGGTGTGCGCGAGTTTAGTTCAAAAATACATTCTACATTCTGGAATGGAGGTGAAGGGAAGTGGAACAGAAGATTTCAATGGAGAAAACTGGGGACGGGTGGTTTTGTGAGTGTTCAGAGCCAGGTTAGAAAAGAAGTTTTCTCAGACCGTCACCTCGATTCTGGAGCCCAGAAACTAGACTTCCTGTCTCTGTGAACACTAACTTAACTTACTGATTGTCATCATGGTAATTTGTTATTGAAATAAATGAAAAAATATATAATATTAAGCCCTAACCCCTAACCTTAACCCCAACCCCTAACCCTAACCCCTAACCCCTAACCCCTAACCCCTAACCTTAACCCCAACCCCTAACCCTAACCCCTAACCCCTAACCCTAACCCCTAACCTTAACCCCAACCCTAACCCCTAACCCTAACCCCTAACCTTAACCCCTAACCCTAACCCCTAACCTTAACCCCTAACCTTAACCCCTAACCCCTACTTCGTCACGTTAAACTAGTTCATGCCATGGATCTGTATTAGCAAGAGTGTAGCTAACTCATCCCAAAACAAACTAGACTGTACAATCTATAAGTTTAAAATGTTTAAACCCGAAAAAATTCATTGGGTCAAAGCCGGAACCAAACTCAGGACTTCATCCATCCGAGTCCGCGTCTTTAACCGCTGGGCCAAAACGTTCTGTAGATAATTTGCTGCGAGACAGAAAATCTCTCCAGAATCGGGGTGACGGTCTGGGTAAAACCGCATGTCAGTTAGTGTAGCTCACATCTAATTTATTGTGCTAATATTTGGTACAATACACTGCTAAATTATTATTACTTTTGTGTGTTGGATTGTACATTTATCATGGAGCACTTGAGTTAGGGTGCACGTCCATGAAAGGGGCGTGTGGAGTTAAAAGTAGGTCAGCCACGCCTATTGATTGTGTTGAGTGTGGCCCAGGTGTGTTCTGGGTGTTTTAACCCTGCGTGCCTCAAATGTGTGTATTTTGAACCGTGGACTTAATAAAAGTTGCAAAACGGAATGTATCATCGTATCATTCCAGGGTGCAACATTAGCACTCTCGCCTCCCGAGAAGAAGATCGTGGGTTCCGTTCCAGGGCCAGACCAACATCACATGATCTCTCTGGGTGGAGTCTGCGTGTTACTGTGGGTTCTCTCCGGCTCCTCCCACCGTCCACACACATGTGGTAAATGTGGAACTATTAACTGGCCCCAGTGAATGAATGTGAGAGTGAATGTTTGTCTGTGTCTCTGTCTCTGTGTTAACCCTGTGACGAGCTGGCCCCCCTGGCCAATCACGAGTAAGCATAGGCAAGTTGGGTTGAGGATGCTTCGTGCTTGCAGAGTTTTAGTTGTTTTCCTCCACATCGTGTAGAGCTTGTGGTTGTTGTTTGGTGTGCGTGATAAAAAGTGAGTATTTGTTAGAAACGAAAGTAGACATAGACACACCATTTGTTCCATGAGTGTATAACGTGTTGCATGCCATTCGAATTGTTTAATAGTGTAGTTAAAGTCATATATTTACCTTGTTTTGTATTTGTGAATGCTAAGTGCCTCGAGCTAAGCGCTAACAGCAGTAGCTATGACGGAGCTCATGTATATTTGTGCATTATATGTTATTGTTTGACAGATTCTATTATAATTTATGTTCTCCTTGTTTATGTTACAGAACCACACACATATTTGCATGATCAATAACTGCTCTGTAAATACCAACCACCAGTATTATTTGACTAAAATCTTTAATAAAGAGAAAACCCTGGATCATCTCTCCCAGTGCGTTCTTGCCGATGCCCCCTGGCGGTCACAACCCGAATGAAACCAGAAAATTAGCTCTCCCCAAAATAATCACGATATTGGATATTTATGTTTTTTTCAATTATCTTTTTGTTTGAAAACTGCTTAAAATTTTTACTATTCAGTATTTCACATTCAAAATGATACTTTTACTTCCTGTTAAAATGCATTGTATTTGAACGTCATTCACCCACAGACGACAGAGCCAAAGTAAATACATTCAGAGTTTATTGTTACATGAATATTGTCCATAGTTCCATATTCATTAAAAACACTGGCTCATAAACAGACGAAGAACATGAGGCTCACAGCAATGACACAGACAAGAGCGCCACCTGCAGGCCCAACTCAGCATGTTTACAGAGCGTGTGAAGTGCAAAGACATTGTACAAAATACAGCTCTTTATTATTATTATTATTCATATTTTTAAAATGTATTCTTTCCGGATAAATTATATAGAATTTCTCTCACTCAAAGATGTAAACATTTCCTAAAGATGATTATTGGCACTAACTTTTCTATATTAACTAAGGCTGCATTATGTCACTTTTCTGGTGGAGGGAGGTTATTGGTTTGTCTGGAATGTTCCACAGGATTGACCAGAAACATCTGATTGTCTTTCCATCCTCTTCACCCTGGACACGGCGGAAACACCAGTCCAGCATGTGTCAGGGTGCAAAAGACTCTGCCATTGTGCCATGTGCTGAGGAGGAGGAAGAGGAGGAGCAGGAGGAAGAGGAGGAGCAGCAGGAGGAGGAAGAGGAGCAGGAGTAGGGGGAAGAGGAGGAGGGGGAGGAAGAGGAGGAGCAGGAGGAGGAGGAAGAGGAGGAGCAGCAGGAGAAGGAAGAGGAGCAGGAGTAGGGGGAAGAGGAGGAGCAGGAGGAAGAGCAGGAGGAAGAGGAGGAGTAGAGGGAGGTGACCAACGGAATTTCCCCATGTGGGACAATAAAGGATTATCTTATCTTATCTTATCTTAACACATTTGAACAGCAGACACAACACAACTGCCTCTGAGCGCTGCTCACACGTGTCCACAGATGTGAGGCTCCACCAGAACCATTCCACAATGCAATACAATCATTATATTTGATCATATTTCTATCATCTAAAATAAAAGGAATTTCCTGTGTTGATTTAAATCTATTTGATGATTTAAATGATTTTTTGAAAAGGCAGTTCCATCTGACATGTTAAAAAATATTACATCCATATTATATACTTTGAAGTTCCTGACAGAAACATTACAAAAACCGTAATGCTTTTACATAGAATCTATATTATCTAAAGGGATTGCTCATTGCAATAGTCAAGTCATTTTAAAATATAATTTGATCTAATAAGTGAGTTCTTTATAGCAGCACATGACTGGAGATATACACACACTTTAAATGGCCATGACATTATTGTTGCATTAGGCTGCCCCAAATAAATTGTCTGTTTGCTGTAACAGTCAACATTTTTTAAGTGGCTCGGACGGTAGGAAAATTCTTATTTTTTTTACTTTGAAGGCAAAAAAAAAGATCAAAATTTTTGCCATATTTTGAGTCGGAGTGACCACCAGGGGTCAGGCTTCAACAGTCAATGACGGAAAACGTCTCTATCAACCCGATCAGGAGACTAAATCTCACGATTTTAAGATATTTTAATCAACCTTTTGTACGCCACTATCCTTTATTTTGGTAGCAAAGGCGAGCGGTGGGAACATGCGGGGGACCGGGGCGCCGCCATGTTTGTTGTGATGACGCTACTGGGCGTGTTTCAATCCCAGAATGCATTTGCGTAAGTCAAATTTCACACCCTGACAGAGAAACACATGTCCTATGGAAACTTCAGTGGCGCCGACAGAGGGTCACAGGATTTGTGTCAAGCTGTGGTTGCTTACTTATGTTGCACAGGGCTGGGTAAACGTTTATAGAGGTGGGGGGTGTTGGAGACTGAGCCGAGGATGAGGAGCAAGAGGATGTTCTAACGCGCTTTGACTTCATGGGCCTAGAAACGCCAAAGTGATGGAAGAAGGACTTCTAAAGGATAAAACGACAAAGACGTCCCATGACCTCATGGGCTTTGTAAAACAACAACAATTGGATGCCAACCGCCATAAAACAACAACAACAACAACAACAACAAAACAACAAAGACGTCCCATGACCTCATGGGCTTTGTACTTCCAAAGCACCAAACGTCAAAGAGGGAGAGGAAGATGAAGAAGAGTCTCCCTGGAATAAAGCTGGTTGGTCTCTGAAAAACAACAACAACAACAACAACAACAACGGACTACGACAGAGTCTGAGGACTACGACAAAGTCTGAGGAATAAAGTCTGGCGGTAATGCAACACTTGGATGCCAACCGCCATAAAACAACAACAACAACAACAACAACAACAACAACAGTCTGAGGAAGAACAAGCCCTGGACTAAAACTGTGAGGAGACCTTGCTCAACACCCGGTCTGGAGAGACGGAAGATGGCGGAGGAGAGTGGATCGGGGATGGAAGACGCTCTGGACGGCGTGGAGGAGCAGCCTTTTCTGCCTGCACGTGCCCAGAAACGTAAAAAGTCCCTTAGCTCGTCCGAGGGTTCTGGGAATGAGCAGCAGGATGAGGCTGAAGCTATTGATATCCGGGGTGAGAGCAGAGACTGTAAGGTGATCATAAAGCTTGCACAGGATAGTGCATCCTTTAAGGAGTGGAATTCAGTGGTATTGTCAAAGAGCCTAACTGTAGCTGTGGGAGTGATCAAGAGTGCGAGTGTCCTTAGAGATGGCTCGCTGCTGGTCGTGTGCAAGGACGCGGCTCATCAACGGAAGGCGATTGGAACTAAACGTCTGGGTGGAAAGGACATTCTTGTGTCTGATGCTGAAAGAAACACGGTCAGAGGAGTTATCGTAGGTGTCCCTACGGCGACGTCTGTGGATGAAGTTAAGGAGAATTTGACTGGAGTTACGGTGGTGGACGCTAGGCGTTTGAAGGTGACCCGGTTTGGGGTAAGATGTGACAGCTTGTCGGTAATGGTAACACTTGAAGGGAGGTGCCTGCCTAGTAAGGTGTTCATTGGGTACATGTGCTATAGCGTCAGGCCATATGTTCCGCCGCCCCTGCGTTGCTTTAAGTGCCAGCGCTTTGGGCATATTGCAGCGGTCTGTAGAGGGAAGCAAAGATGTGGTAAATGTGCAGGAGACCACGAGTATGGGAAGTGTGACGTGGGTGCAAAACTGAAGTGCTGTAACTGTGGGGAAGAACATAGCTCTGCCTTCGGGGGATGCAGGTTTAGCAAAAGAGCTGCTGAGGTGCAGAAAATAAAGGTCTCTCAAGGTATATCCTATGCAGATGCAGTCAAGAAAGTTTCAAGTAACGAGTTTAGAGTAAATACAGAGAGGGGAGCCAGCGCTGCTCCCAGCCAGGGCGAAATGAGAAAGGCCAGCGTGGCTCCCAAGAAGTGTGAAGGTTTCAAGAGTGGAGGTCCCAAGTGTGCAGGTTCCAGAATTAATGAGAATACCCTGGTTGTGGATAGAGAGGATTTTGTACTCTTTATGGTGGATGTTGTAAACTGTGCTGCTCAGACTCAAAGCAGAACTGAAAGGATCAGGATCATTGCTAAAGCTGCAGGGAAATTCCTTGGAACAAAGGAGCTTGATTGGGCAGATATAGAAAACAGGCTAAAGGCGCTAAATGGGAGTCGGAGTGATGGGGGTCTGCTTTTGGGGAGTCAGAGTGATCAGAGTGACGAGATGGGGGTGGGGGTGGTCTCCTGTCCTCGCCCAGTCTCGTAGACGCACGGCTACCAAGCAGCTACATCAGTGGACATATTAAAGCCTATAGAATGAAGCCTAAAGAATAAAGCTGTACGGTGGAAGCACCGAACGTCAAAGAAGGAGAGGAAGATGAAGAAGAGTCTCCCTGGAATAAAGCCGGTTGGTCTCTGAAACAACAACAACTATTCTAGTTGTTGTTGTTGTTGTTGTTGTTGTTGTTTTATAAACTGTGCTGCTCAGACTCAAAGCAGAACTGAAAGGATCAGGATCATTGCTAAAGCTGCAGGGAAATTCCTTGGAACAAAGTCACAAAGACATATCATGACCTCATGGGCTTTGTAACACCAAAGCAATGGAAGGAGTACTTTTACGGACTACGACAGAGTCTGAGGACTACGACAAAGTCTGAGGAATACAGTCTGGCGGTAATGCAACACTTGGATGCCAACCGCCATAAAACAACAACAACAACAACAACTTGGATGCCAACCGCCATAAAACAACAACAACAACAACAACAACAATGACAAAGGCATCTCATGACCTCTTGGGCTTTGTTGTTGGAAGAACAACTTTTAGGACTACGACAAAGTCTGGGGAATAAAGTCTGGCGGTAATGCAACACTCGGCTGTCGACTGCCATAAAACAATAACAACAGCAACAACAACAGTCTAAGGAATAAAGTCTGGCGGTAATGCAACACTCGGATGCCAACCGCCATAAAACAACAACAACAACTATTCTAGTCACAAAGACATATCATGACCTCATGGGCTTTGTAACACCAAAGCAATGGAAGGAGTACTTTTACGGACTACGACAGAGTCTGAGGACAACGAAAAGTCTGAGGAATAAAGTCTGGCGGTAATGCAACACTCGGATGCCAACCGCCATAAAACAACAACAACAACAACAGGATCGGTGGTCGAAGGTGTTCTAGACGGCGTGGAGGAGCAGCCTTTTCTGGCTGCTCGTTCCCGGAAACGTAAAAAGTCCCTTAGCTCGTCCGAGGGTTCTGGGAATGAGCAGCAGGATGAGGCTGAAGCTATTGATATCGGGGATGAGAGCAAAGTGTGTAAGGTGTTCATAAAGCTTGCACAGGATAGTGCGTCCTTTAAGGAGTGGAATTCAGTGGCATTGTCAAAGAGCCTAACTGTATCTGAGGGAGTGATCAAGAGTGCGAGTGTCCTTAGAGATGGCTCGCTGCTGGTCGTGTGCAAGGACGCGGCTCAGCAACGGAAGACGATTGGAACTAAACGTCTGGGTGGAAAGGACATTGTTGTGTCTGATGCTGTAAGAAACACGGTCAGAGGAGTTATCGTAGGCGTCCCTACGGCGACGTCTGTGGATGAAGTTAAGGAGAATTTGACTGGAGCTAAGGTGGTGGACGCTAGGCGGTTGAAGGTGACCCGGTCTGGGGTAAGATGTGACAGTCTGTCGGTAATGGTAACACTTGAAGGGAGGTGCCTGCCTAGTAAGGTGTTCATTGGGTTCATGTGCCATAACGTTAGGCCATATGTTCCACCGCCCCTGCGTTGCTTTAAGTGCCAGCGCTTTGGGCATATTGCAGCGGTCTGTAGAGGGAGGCAAAGGTGTGGTAAATGTGCAGGAGATCACGAGTATGGGAAGTGTGAAGTGGGAGCAAAACTGAAGTGCTGTAACTGTGGGGAAGAACATAGCTCTGCCTACGGGGGATGCAGGTTTAGCAAAAGAGCTGCTGAGGTGCATAAAATAAAGGTCTCTCAAGGTATATCCTATTCAGATGCAGTCAAGAAAGTTTCAAGTAACGAGTTTAGAGTAAATACAGAGAGATGAGCCAGCGCTGCTCACAGCCAGGGCGCAATGAGAAAGGCCAGCGTGGCTCCCAAGAGGTGTGGGGGTTTCGGGGGTGGAGGTCCTGGGTGTGCAGGTTCCGGAATTAATGGGAGTGCCCTGGTTGTGGATAGAGAGGATTTTGTACTCTTTATGGTGGATGTTGTAAACTGTGCTGCTCAGACTCGGGGCGGAACTGGGAGGATCGGGATCATTGCTGGAGCTGCAGGGAGATTCCTTGGAACAAAGGAGCTTGATTGGGCAGATATGGAGAACGGGCTAGGGGCGCTGGATGGGAGTCGGAGTAATGGGGGTCTGCTTTTGGGGAGTCAGAGTAATCAGAGTGACGAGATGGGGGTGGGGGTGGTCTCCTGTCCTCGCCCAGTCTCATAGATGCGCGGCTGCCAAGCAGCGACATCAGTGGAAATATTAAAGCCTATAGAATGAAGCCTAAAGAATAAAGCTGTACGGTGGAAGCACCGAACGTCAAAGAAGGAGAGGAAGATGAAGAAGGGTCTCCCTGGAATAAAGCCGGTCGGTGGAGTCTGCATGTTCTCCCCGTGTTACCGTGGGTTCTCTCCGGGTTCTCCGGCTTCCTCCCACCGTCCAAAGACATGCATGTGTTAGGTAAAAATTGGTGACTCTAAATTGGCCCTAGTGAATGAATGTGAGCGTGAACTGTCTGTAATGTCTGTGTCTCTGTGTTGGCCCTGCGACAAGTTGGCCACTGTCCAGGGTGTACCCCGCCCGCCTAAGGCCCGAAGTCACTGGGATAGGCTCCAGTCACCCGCGACCCCGAAAGGGAACAAGCGGTAGAAAATGGATGGATGGTCTCTGAAACAACAACAACTATTCTACGACAAGTCACAAAGACATATCATGACCTCATGGGCTTTGTAACACCAAAGCAATGGAAGGAGTACTTTTACGGACTACGACAGAGTCTGAGGACTACGACGACAAAGTCTGAGGAATAAAGTCTGGCGGTAATGCAACACTTGGATGCCAACCGCCATAAAACAACAACAACAACAACAACAACAAAGTCTGAGGAATAAAGTCTGGCGGTAATGCAACACTTGGATGCCAACCGCCATAAAACAACAACAACAACAACAACAACAACAACAACAAGGCATAACCACTTGTTAAAAGCAACATTACGGCTCCTGCGCGCGCCCTGTTTTGTTACAGACGCATGTGGCGGACTGAAAATGAAGACGCGCATGTGTTGCGCGGTGCGCTATCAGTCCTTTGAGATGAAAGACAGGTTTATCAGCGTGATAAAAATATTCGACATGGCGGTTTAGGAAAGACAGGTCGGTGAGTCGGCGAAATAATTGAAAAATAAAAGATTTTGACGTTTTTCCAAAAAATGCTGATATTTTTTTCCAGTCGGCTAGTTTCATGCCGGGTCGGTCGTGTTACGGCAAACAGACATATTATTTCGCCTAGCCTTATTATTATTATTTTTCAGAAATGTATATGGCTCATATTTTCAAATACAGACAACTATTTACATGTAGAGTTCATGTTGCCTGACCAGCCGTTCCCAACACGTTTTGGCAAACTACTTATCAAAACTGTGTGGATCTGGGGCTCGACCTCTGAGGTTCAACTTCTAGGGCGGAGTTTAGAGCAGAGACAGAACCAATCACATAAACCCAGAAGTGACGCAAAAAACACGACACGCTTAACCGGATATTACGTAGCCCATGTCAACAAGGCGTGTTCCGCGTTATCCGTCCCAAAGGCAGAAAATGTCTCCTGAATCGCGATGACGCCCTTCGTATAACCGCATCTAACGCACGTTCATCACGGCGAGTAGAGCGGACTTTCCTGATTATTCAAACCGAGGCGAGAGCAGAAGTAACACTCGGTCACGAGCCGGGTCACGAGCTGGGTCACGGGCCGGGTCACGAGACGGGTCACGGGCCGGGTCACGGGCCGGGTCACGAGCCGGGTCACGAGCCGGGTCACGAGCCGGGTCACGAGCCGGGTCCGCCATCTTGAATGTTTTGGAACGGGGGGTGAAGAGCTACTTCCGTATCTCAGTGTGACGCGTTAAAACCTCCGACTGGGATTGGATAGGTAAATGGATGACCGACGACTTCATTGGCTCTGACTCCGATTCCAGACCCTTACGCATTTTTAACAGAATGTGGGCGGGGCTGGCGGGTCAGGCAAGAGTTCATGTGCAGCAAACACTGAAGCGAGGACTGAAGACTGAGCAGTGTCTCTCTGTTACATTCAAAGGGCTGCGCGTGACACACAAACGTGACGCGCTCGGCAGGACCAACACAGGAGAAACACAACAAAAGAACGCATTGAAAAAATCAAATAAATAAAACATACAATAAACATATTTCTCAATTCCAAAAATGTAAACGCAAACACGCTATGCCTACTTGTTTTTGTGCTCATGTGCTCGTTACTATTGCTATCGACAAGTGACACGTGCACTGCGACACACACCACAGAGAAAGACTGGTCCAGGTTCTTTTCATGCTTTGATTATATCACATTTGAATTGTATTATGCATTCTATAATTATGATAATTATTTAAACTGAAATTGTAATGTTTTTAATGAAATACAATATAATAACATATTTCATAATAACTACTAAAATAGTAAGACATAAATCAACTACTCTCTAGAAAACCATCTAGCTTTAGTTAAACTTTGATATTTCTGTTTGTACAAAATGCATTGGCACATTCTATTCCACCTGGAGCTGATCCCTGCATCTGAGTTTAAAGTACCTCCATGTGTAGTGTGTACTTCTACATAAAGTATTGTACCTCCATGTGTAGAGTGTATTTCTACATAAAGTATAGTACCTCCATGTGTAGAGTGTTCTTGTACATAAAGTATAGTATCTCTTTTTGTAGTGTTCTTGTACATAAAGTATAGGATCTCCATGTGTAGAGTGTACTTGAACATAAAGTATAGTATCTCTTTTTGTAGAGTGTACTTGAACATAAAGTATAGTATCTCTTTTTGTAGAGTGTTCTTGTACATAAAGTATAGTACCTCAATGTGTAGAGTGTACTTGTACATAAAGTATAGTATCTCTTTTTGTAGAGTGTTCTTGTACATAAAGTATAGGATCTCCATGTGTAGAGTGTACTTGAACATAAAGTATAGTATCTCTTTTTGTAGAGTGTACTTGTACATAAAGTATAGTATCTCCATGTGTAGAGTGTACTTGAACATAAAGTATAGTATCTCCATGTGTAGAGTGTACTTGTACATAAAGTATAGGATCTCCATGTTTAGAGTGTACTTGTACATAAAGTATAGTATCTCTTTGTGTAAAGTGTACTTGTACATAAAGTATAGTATCTCCATGTGTAGAGTGTACTTGAACATAAAGTATAGTATCTCCATGTGTAGAGTGTACTTGTACATAAAGTATAGGATCTCCATGTTTAGAGTGTACTTGTACATAAAGTATAGTATCTCTTTGTGTAAAGTGTACTTGTACATAAGGTATAGTACTTCCTGTGTACAGTGTACGTGAATATGAAGTATAGAACTTCCATTTTTAGAGTGTACTTGTACATAAAGCGCAGTATCGTAACGTGTAGAGTGTACTTAGACATAATGTAAAGTATCTTCATGTGTACAGTGTACTTGTACATAAAGTATAGTATCTTCATGTATAGAGTGTACTTGTACGTAAAGTATCTTCATGTGTACAGTGTACTTGAACATAAAGTATAGTACCTTCATGTGTACAGTGTACTTGAACATAAAGTGAAGTGTACTTCGCAGTACTTTATTGTGCTGTGTGTACTTGGACATAAAGTATAGTCCCTTAATGTGTTGAAAGCACTTGTACATAAAGTGCAGTACCTTCTTGTGCTTTTTGTGTACTTGGACATAAAGTATAGTACCTTCATATGTAGAATGTACTTGATCATACATCGCAGTACTTTCTTGTGCTCTGTGGACATGGTGTATGTGGTCAGAACAGGACTAGATGCCACAGATGGAATAAAGAAAGCATCACAAAGGCAAATTCAACCCACAATAAGAATCTGCAGTGCAATAACATATAGAAAACATGTGGAGATTGTGAAGTGTTACATGACGTCCTGTAGGGGGCAGCGTGCTAGTCCTTGTTGAACTCTCCGGCCTCCCAGCGCTGGGCCATGGCACTCTTACGCCGCACTCCGCTGAAGGCCTCTGGGAACTGGACACAAAGCAGTGGTCAGGACTCACAATCAAGGTTAAGGTAGTACTTTATGGTATCCTAATTTGTCATTTGTAATTTATATTATTTGTGCAATGAAATAAGTAGTATTACTTTAGAATTAGACACTTACTCTGTGATCACATGACAGGACGGAGCGGTCCATCTTGTAAGCCGTTTTCATGGGTGACGATGGAGAGGACTTACACTTGACTGGCTCTGTAGGGAAACACAGTGGTATATGGTAGAGGCAAATGTTAGGGCCAAGGTTTGAGAGGCACTATTTTTGGTATTTGCAAAAGGAAAATCAAGAGCCATTGAAGCTGATCATTTGTTTGTTCATGATTGAGTCTGAAAATATTCTGCATGAAAATTGTATCTTAATGGATGGACACCAACTCTGTCTGTATTACTAGGACATTATGACAATACATTTTTACTGTGCCAATGTTAGTAATTGATTGTTACTAACCATAAAGACACTCAATTGACAGCAAATGAGCTGTTTCCCACTGCTATTAACTATGGGCTATTTAAGACATCATGTGCCCTAGGGCTGCATATCTGTGTGTGTCTCATAATTATATTACGATTAAGCGGCACACGAGTTGATGCATGAACATCTTAATGTCTTACTATACGTTTTCATATAAAATGTGGAGCTTTATTATTATTATTACTATTTTGTTTGTTTGGTTGGGACAGTACATGTACAAGGTCCCTTATCATGCAAAATTGACTTTTCAGAGCTTTTAACCTTCTTACAGTGCCTCGTATATGTGCCCAAAGTGTTTTTTTGATTGATCCCTACAGTCTTTAGCTAGAGAACAGTCTCTATCCTTCTCCTCGGATGAGCAGACGAACGGGGGCTACATTGCATAACTCACCCCGGGTAAGTTATGCAATGTAGCATGCTGTTTCAGCCCCTCCTCCAGGAAGCACTCTGTACCTGTAACACGCCCCCCTCTCCCTGCCGCCGCGCTCGAGAGGAACCGCAGCTATTTAAGCACAGTTGAGCACGCCTCAGCCTCTGTTTACACCACCACCATCTCCACGCTAGGCTACGTCACGGGGTGGGTGGGGGAGGCATTTCCGGGTTTGTGAGCGGGGTCCAAGATATGGGTGATATTTCATAACTATTATGTTATGGGTGTTGCACAACACTTATTATCATCAAATATACCTTTAGGGTGGACAACAAAACAGCAAAAATAGTATGATATGGGATCTTTAATGAACATACATGATACACATGATGTAAACATGCCAGATTCTAGCCATGAACTGGCTTTGCTGGTTTTGCTTTATATATTGTGAGCTGCCATGTTTTACCAGTTTTACTGTATTTGTGCATTGTGTTTCTGTGACAGTGTTTGTACTGTTCATGTAGCTTTGTGTTTAGCTGCAGAAGGACTCTACAGCCCACCTGATTCAATTCTCAGCAGGGACACAAAGTGGAGATATTTTCCAATAGTTAGTATGTATGTACTGTTCATGTAGCTTTGTGTTTAGCTGCAGAAGGACTCTACAGCCCACCTGATTCAATTCTCAGCAGGGACACAAAGTGGAGATATTTTCCAATAGTTAGTATGTATGTACTGTTCATGTAGCTTTGTGTTTAGCTGCAGAAGGACTCTACAGCCCACCTGATTCAATTCTCAGCAGGGACACAAAGTGGAGATATTTTCCAATAGTTAGTATGTATGTACTGTTCATGTAGCTTTGTGTTTAGCTGCAGAAGGACTCTACAGCCCACCTGATTCAATTCTCAGCAGGGACACAAAGTGGAGATATTTTCCAATAGTTAGTATGTATGTACTGTTCATGTAGCTTTGTGTTTAGCTGCAGAAGGACTCTACAGCCCACCTGATTCAATTCTCAGCAGGGACACAAAGTGGAGATATTTTCCAATAGTTAGTATGTATGTACTGTTCATGTAGCTTTGTGTTTAGCTGCAGAAGGACTCTACAGCCCACCTGATTCAATTCTCAGCAGGGACACAAAGTGGAGATATTTTCCAATAGTTAGTATGTATGTACTGTTCATGTAGCTTTGTGTTTAGCTGCAGAAGGACTCTACAGCCCACCTGATTCAATTCTCAGCAGGGACACAAAGTGGAGATATTTTCCAATAGTTAGTATGTATGTACTGTTCATGTAGCTTTGTGTTTAGCTGCAGAAGGACTCTACAGCCCACCTGATTCAATTCTCAGCAGGGACACAAAGTGGAGATATTTTCCAATAGTTAGTATGTATGTACTGTTCATGTAGCTTTGTGTTTAGCTGCAGAAGGACTCTACAGCCCACCTGATTCAATTCTCAGCAGGGACACAAAGTGGAGATATTTTCCAATAGTTAGTATGTATGTTTTTCCCCTAAGTTTCTTTTCAAGTACGTAGCATGAAGTTATCTCCATTGAACACAAAATAAATGTTCCAGCGAAATAGAAGCACTGCTGTTACGTTGTGTATGAATGCCTTTTCTAGAAAACCCAACAAAACAAAGCCTCTGACACATACTCCAGCAGTGAACAGTGTGACTGTTGCTGCTCTGAGTGAGAGGAGGAGGCAGCACACAGAGGGGGAAACAAACAGACAGGAGCAAGCGGCTTCAATCAGGTTTAGGGTTAGCATAAAATTCAGATTATTGACAGAATAGATTTATTAGAACTGACGATGAATCTATATTAAAAAAAATTGCAGCTCTAAGGCACACAAACTATAGTTGGGATATCATTAAACTTACCAGATATGTCAAACGACAACGTGTCCTTGTGGTTTGATAAGAAGCGATCCTTGCTGTACAGCTCAGACCTCTCCTCTCTCTCCTTTCTCAGCTCCTCCTCTCTCTGCTTGGCCTGTTTGATCTCCTCATCCACCAGCGAGATGGTGCTTCTTGAGCGCAACTTGAAGAAAGGGTTGTTCAGAAATATCTTCTCCTCAGGTTGATCACAGACCTTGTTGAGGGAGTACTCGGAGGCGCTACGGATGATCAGGTTTGACGTCTCCAGAATTATGAGATTTGAGCTGGTATCCTCTGAACGCCACTCTGCAGAACAGGCCCCAAGGTCTTTGCCCAGTCTCTGGCTGGACTCATTGGCAGGGTCCACTATGATGACGTTATGCGCAGAGACATCGCATACATCTTTGGTTGGCGAAGACGTGATGATAAAGGATGGCGTTAGAGGGGTGCTGATGGACCTGGGCATACCTCGTGATGGGGCACAGTCTGTGGATTTACCCATCCGGGACAGTCCTCTCTCTCTCTTGAAGTTCTCCTCTCGCTCCATGGACATCCGAATCTCCTTTTCCACTGGCGTCTCAACATCTTCATATGGAGATCTGTAGCTGGAGTCACCCAGACCTGAATCCTCTGAGCAAGGACTGAACTGAGTATTCGGATACTCTCCAAAAAGATTCAAATTCTCAAGATTGTGGCCTTTCTTGTTTGTTCGTTCAATGTTGCGGACTGGCGTGTACATGAAGCTGTGGCTGCTGTGGAGGGGGGCTTGCTTGGTACTGGGGATATAGACCTTATTCTTGGTCTGCTCTTCCATCTCACGCCACTGTTTGCGAGCCATCTGGAAGTCCACATGCTCCATACTCACGTTCTCACTCTTGGTCTCCTGAATGACACAGAAGTCTTTGGGGACCTTTTTACTCATTCCCATGCTGTTGTTAATGTTCTCGTAATGTTCCTGATATATGTTTACATTCTGATTTGCATCCCTTCCATTTTCACCGTCGTCTTCAGAGATTTTTGACAAGCTCTGAATACCCAACAGATTATATTTAACTTCTTGTGAGGGCACCGGAATGGATACCACCTCCTCTGGTTGCTCTATCACCTCCTCCGTATGTGGCACATCCAAACGGACTTCAATACGACCATGATCTTCTTCAACCAGATCATTCACCTCCACTTTTTTCACAAAGAGATCCTGAGCGCTCAACTGGAGACTATCCAAGTAGGAATCATCATCTTCTTTGTTTATGGATGAGGAGAATATTGTCCTCCATTTATCATCTGTATCGCTGTCCGATGACGTTGCCCCAACCTCCACTCCCAAACACTCATCCATGTCTTCTGGGTCCAGCTCGTGACAGGATCCGTTGGAAACATCTGACGCTACTTCTTCGCGGATACGTTGTTCCAATTCGGATTCGTCTCTACTGGGAGGGAACAGGACATCACACTCGTCCTGGTGCTCCCTCAGGTAGTCTGGCACGTCATCCGGATCAAGCTCCTGCGCCTCATGACCAGGGAACATGTCAAGGTCTGGGTATGGTTCTGCGTCCAGGCCAAATTCCGGATCCAAGTCTAGGATGGAGTCTCTGTAAAGGGAAGCCGCTTGGTATTGCTTTAGTTCTTGATCTGAAAACTGGTCTGGGAGAATTTCCAGATCTGGGAACTCATCCTCTAGTGGTTCCAAACTTAGACCCTGAATCAGTTCCATGTCTGGTTCTGGGAAATCATCCTCCATAGGATCAAGTTGTATTCCCGAAAGGTCTTGATGTTGCTCATCCTCCTCTAAAGGCTGTTCTTCAAGTTGCACCTCAAGAATATCTTCTGACACTGGTGATGAATCCTTTTTCTTATGAGCCTCATTCTCATACACACTATCAGCACTGGACAATGTATCAGAAGAATTTATGGATTCATTTCGATTGAGCCCGTCATGGCCGTCTTCTACTGTAAGAACTTTCTGATCCTGGATGCTAGATTTTTCTGGAGTGTCAGGTAATTTGATTTCAGTTGATGGTCTGGGTAATAATGGGTCTTGTGATGGCTCATGACCTGGGGAATCTGGTGAGTCATTCTTCAAGTAAACTTGTTCATCAGCGCTCGAAGCCCCGTCTTGATCAAAGGAAGCAGACAGTGTTTCCTCCAGTCCGGCATTTGATTGTTCGCCAGTCTCCATGGTAACAGAAATTGAGTTATGATTTTCACTTATGCTGCAACCTTGGTTCAGTTCTCCTCCATGTACCGCTGTGTCCACCAAGGCAGCCGTCTGGGGAGAGAGGGAAATAAAGTGCATTATGACAGAGAACAGAGAAATCAATAGTTCTTTATTAGAAAGCTCAACGGTTTAAAAACACATATGGATTAACTTTTTTCCCCGCAATGGGCAGGTCATGAAATGATTGTGACATGACACAGATTAAACATGAATCGCTATGTTGTCTTCCTTCTGTATTTGTTACTAGATTCCAGCAAGATTGATGTGTATCCTGCTTGGATCTATTGTAATTCCTATTTTTCTAGTACTTTAAGTAGAAATTTAAATCTACAAATGTACAGTTGCTATAGATAAACATGCTAAGGAAGTTTTAGGGAGTCATTAAATGGGAAATATTAGCCTAGACCTTTAAAACTGGAATATGACTGCATACTGCTACAAGATTTAAAGCACAGTTTCAGAGACACAGACCTATAGGGGGCTTTGTCTGAGCATCATAATGAATTAAAGACAAATCAGGGATAGAACTGATAGTACAAATTATTTTAGAATATATGTCTGGAAGGCTGAATGTCAAAAGCTACAACAGCAAAACATAAAAATATACAGTTGATATGGAAAATGAGCATGCAAATAATGCTTCTTCTGTACCGACACAATCTTCCCCAACCTCATCCTACCATTACCTCCCAGCCCACCCATTTAACAAATGTATCTTTTAGATTTTTGTATTTAGGAGAGCCAGTGTTGCATGTTAGCAATGTCAGATCATGTTTTATCTGAAAGCAATAAAGACGTTTGTCTGCCTAAGTATGTATAATGGCACAGCTGAACTGTCATTTAATTTAATTTATTCATTTATTTATTTTTGGTTGGGACAGTGCATGTTAATGAACATGATGATGTGTTATGATGTAAACACGCTGGATTAGCCATGGGCTAATTTTCATCCGTTGTTCTGCATTCACTCTCACAACACACTCATTCATACACCAGCATACTGTTGTACACGTGTATTTAGTAATAGAACTATTATTGGTAAGTGAGGGATTACTGTCTCAAAAATGCAGTGCAGAGTGTTGTGTAGATGCAGACTGAATATGAGCTTCTTGCTGGTTGAAGAATTTCGAATACAATTTGAATATAGCAAGCATAGTTTCTGTTATTATTGGACTGAAATTATCATACATCGTTTAATGGGTATATTATTAAATACCAGGTCTTCCAATTTATTTACAATGGATTAACATGTTTTCTTCAACTCCCTTCCAAGACACTGGGATGAGCCATAAACAAAATGCTAGGTTAGAGACTGTAGGTGAGACACAGAAACAATCTTAATAGACAAGTTTAACTGCTTTTGCTTTTCCGAAAGATAAATGCATGCAATATTTCACCTGTCTTTCCTCTTGAATTAAGATGAAAAGAAACAGTATAAAAGCACACAAACACACATTCTTATATTTTGCTTAATATGTCTTAATTGGTCTCATGTGCATCCATATATATCCCACAGTGTGACTTATTACATCTTGGCTTCATTGTGATTCATTCACAAGGACCTCCACCTACATACTGCATATTCAAGCTCATTATTCACAACCGTTATTGCGATGCTGATTCAATAGTTGCAGTAATTGTTTGCATATTATAGTTCACCAACACAACTTACTGAGTAGACTCCTTATAAAACTGTTCTGTGATCCCTTTAACACCAGACACGGACAAAATAACACCCCATGATGCTTTGTGCTGCCACAGTCCCTACACCAAGAACAGCCTTCAAACTGTACTTAGAAATGAACGTGATGAAACACTTGAGGAGGAAGAGCGACAGAGAGAGTCCCCTTCTGTGTTACTTACTATGACACACTCTGAACTACGGGCGAACAAAATACATTTGATGGTGTTTACTTCACTTTTGGGTCGGTCTTGTTCATATGCACCACTCCTCCTTCTCTCCAAACGATGCACCATGAGAGTGCTGTGCCTTTATTATCCCAGAGGAGCCATTTGGTTTGCAGTAGCAGAACACCAACACATACAGACCACTCAGACTAAAAACAAAAAAAGACAACACAGGTCAATGACCTAACCTTCAGGGGGCCCTAAGCAAAGGTGGGCTTGGGGGCCCGGTAGTGCCAGGGCTTAATTATTGCTAATTGTTTAAAGTGTTAGTCTTATATTTCAATAAAACTATTGTACAGCTGTGCAGATGTCTAAGAATCTTTTTTGAGAAGAAGAGAAAGGACAAATCCTTTCTTTATGTTATTTTTTTAAAGTATTTTTTGTCCTTTAGGCTTTATTGGACAGGACAGTGCATCATGAACACTGCTATCCTCTTGACCATGAGCAGCATCTTCTTCATCAAGGTGCACTATGTAGCTTATTCTCAATGGAGATTTTAATGCTTTGCCTAGAATGTTCCACAATGGCATTAAACATATCTATCTTGCATGTATTCAATTACAGATGTGTTTATTGCTGTGTTTATCACATGTCCACAGATCTGACATGTAACTAGGCTTGGTGGTGTGGCCAAATGCCACATGTTTTATTTCAATTTATCTCTCATGGACCATGGCCTGGAATAACAGATATGATGCGGTGCAACACACTTTGTGTCCCCGTATCACCGGTTATGATGTAATACATCTAGTAGAGTGAATGGATGGGCTTGACCAGTGGTCCCTAAACTACGGCCCACGGGCCACATCCGGCCCGTCAAGCTTGTCCAAGTTAAATTAAAAGTAAAAAAAAAAAAAAAAGTAGACAGTAGACAGTAGATGGAATGAGAAAGAAAGGAAGGGGAATGATGAGAGAGAAAGGAGGACATGCAGCAAATGTCGGAGTCTGGATTCAAACTCACAATACTGTGGCTGTTCATTTCACCTTTCGCCTGTAATGCCCACATTTCCCCAAGAGATGGCACTGTTCGCTCTAAGCTGCGCACTGCTTGCACTATGGTGCGCAGAAAATAAAATTCACCACAAACGGCCACCGGGGGCAATCAAGCAGGAAGTGGACAGTAGAAGACAGTAGATAATCAATCATTGTTTAATGCATTTAGAAAACTGGAATTAGTACATTGAGCCTCGCATTTGTTGCTTTGTTACAAGTTACAGGTCAAATCTTGCGTGTAATTTATAGTAATTAATTAGTTCACACAAACACACCATATTTTCCTGGCCCGGCCCCTCGGCCAAATTTTCGAACCCAATGTGGCCCTCGAGTCAAAAAGTTTGGGGACCACTGGGCTTGACTTTTTAAAGTCCGCTGGATGCATTTAACTGGCACTCATTTCCTGTTTGTCTAGTCTCATTTTGACAATTTCCCTGAAAAGGCCTGTGGTGGGCTGCGACAGTCCGGTGAAACTTCAATCCAACAGAAAGGATCTGGAGCGCCGGAGTACCTTCGCCGTCATTGCGGTCACTGCACTGCAGCTGGATTGCATGCGGTGGGAGCTCGGGGTTATAATCCTCCTCCCTGACGCACACAGCGGCCAATTACAAAACTCGTCGTGTTGCAAGTGTGGCAGTATGGTTTGTGGGCAGACTATGCCACTTCGGGCTGTTCCGCTCTCCAGGTAGTTATTGTTCTCGTTTGATAAGATTTGATCATGTATCATCTTTTACTCTTAATGTAGTTTCTGTGGTTAGTGCCGTGGCCTGTCACCTGGCGCCGCCAACGGGATTGTTGTGGTCTCGCCGTCATAGCCCTACAACGCGCGGTCCCGTGCAGCTAACGTAGTATGTCCCAAGCTTTAGACATTGGTCGGCAGCCTAGTGTTCGGGTCAGCTAGTAAGCTGGGTTACATTTACTCTAGTAGTACTTTTAATTGAGTACATTTTGGATAAAACTATACTTCTTGGAGTTTTTAAGACCCTATACTTATACATGAATCATACATCCACTGCAGATTAAACTAGAACATTTGCAATGGCTGAAGCCATTGCTGGAGTGTCTGCGTTTCTCCCTCTCTCCCTCGCCGCCTTTACAATTTTTTTCCTCCCCCTCTCTCCCTCTCTCTCCCTCTCCCTCTCTCTCCCTCTCCCTCTCTCTCCCTCTCACCCTCCCCCCCTCTCTCTCCCCCTCTCTCCCTCTCTCTCCCTCTCCCTCTCTCTCCCTCTCCCTCTCTCTCCCTCTCACCCTCCCCCCCTCTCTCTCCCCCTCTCTCCCTCTCTCTCCCTCTCTCTCCCTCTCACCCTCCCCCCCTCTCTCTCCCTCTCTCTCCCTCTCCCTCTCACCCTCCCCCCCTTTCTCTCTCTCTCTCTCGCTCGACTGGCTCCGTCACAAAAGTCTAAAGAATAAAGTCTAAAGAATTCCGCAGACACTCAATGCCCAAATTCATTTAAATGGGGAAAACTAATACTTTTGAAAATTCGACAATTCTGCAAAAAGTACAAGTTCTTCAAATGTCAAAAGTAGGAGTTGAGGAGGCGTTAAGGAGTTGAAACTGGCTAAATGGAAAATCATGGAAAATATAATCATAAAAATATGTGAAATACAAGAACATATAGTGCCTGCGTGACATCACGCAGACACTCAATAAAATGTGCACACAAGAAGCAAACAGTAAAGTGAAGGAGGGAGAAGGGTCCCTGGCAGAATGTGCTGACAGGGGCTGCGAAGCCATTTTCTGTGCTTATGTAAGACTGCAGTCCCACTCCCACACACTGGCAGCAGCGCGCAGCTCTTCACAGCGACACATGTTCAAGTTGGAGCCACTGGCTGAGACGGAGATATGTTTCTAAAGATCTGACTGCGTTCTCTATGAGCCAGAGGACAGAGGAGGGTGAAATGGTTTTGCAGCTTCATATTCCAAGTTCAGAAGGGGACAGAAGCGATAGTTAGCCACAGCTGCCTGCTTTACCCTCACAGAACGAGACAAGAAAATGATATGAATGTTCTGTATGAGATGTAGCTGACACTGGCTGTGGTCAGATTTTGAGTTATAATATAATTTTAAAAATGTGTAAACAGCAAAATACATCTGATTTCTTTCTGACCATGGTCCCTCTTCCTCACATCAGATTGTGCTGTCTGCATGGTCATAATTAGATGGAGAGAAAGCACGTTTCCACCATAATAGATGATTTTAAATCACACCTTGCAGGCCCTTTAAGTTACAATGTATACATCTATAGAGTTCAATGAATATTTTTAGGTGCAGATTGTACGAGGTGAAAACCTGGTTTGGTCTTTCCACCAACGTTTTTTCAGAAAAATAGCAATTTTTCTGAAAACACCAACATAACAAAACACCAACATAAACATACAGCAGGGGTCCCAAATGATATGCTCGTGTGCTATGGTCTGGGGGCCGGACTACAAAATCACTCCGCAATTTTATGTTTTAAGTCTTTAAGATCTACAAACAACTCACAGTGGCACAATTCAACAACAGAAATCAGACTTTACTTTCAGAGAAGTCTAAATATCATAACAATATGTGCCCCGCCACCGCAATTGTCAGACCATGTCGGCCTCGGTGAAACTGAGAAAAACAGCATTTTACTTTTTTTCCCCCAAATTTGTGATTTTCGTTTTTTTGCAGAATGTGAAAGTTGAAGATATGGACCAGCCATTCAATGTATCAGATAACAGTATTTGCAGAAAATCTGAAGTTGCCCAGAAGCAAGTGCATCATCTTGCCCTTGTGCAAAGTGAGAGGACTTTTTACAACACTTTGATTGCTGCAGACTGACAACAGAATCTAATGTGCTGTCTTTCGGACCCTCACCGCCAGCAAGCAAAGACATCAGGATGCATTACAGCTTCCACTTTGCACAGCAGGTACTAATAATAGTGCAAATGCAGAATAGCAATTATAGAGACATATACGTCTTAATCAAATGTCATATGTATTAATCTAATCTCCTTTCTCTCTCTCTGTCTACTACAGGTACACTTTCCGTCCAACCCTCTGCAGCCGGGGCCAATGTATTTCCTGACTCCACGAAAATGTGGCCTTTTTGGTGTCTCCTGTGAAGGGATGCAGAAGCAGGTCAATTTCCTGATCGATGAAGGCATGTCGTTAAGTAAGGGAAGCAATGAAGTCATGAGCTACATGCATCATTTCTTCAACAACTTCGGTGTTGGAGAAAAATACGTGGATCTTCATTGTGACAACTGCAGTGGCCAAAACAAAAACAATTTAATATTGTGGTATGCTGCCTGGCGTGTTGGACACAAGCTTCACCACACAATGGACATCCACTTCCTCATTGCTGGCCACACGAAATTCTCCCCTGATTGTGGCTTTGGACTTATCAAGCGAGCATACATGAAGACCAGGGTTGACACTTTGGAAGACATCGCTGAGGTTAGTTTATGTTATTTGACTACTGTAATGTGTAAACATTAGCCTGGCTTCAGTGCAGATATTTTTCTTCTGTTCTCATTTTTTTTACATTGTCGCCCTTGTCATCAGGTCGTGGAAAACAGCTCTCCTGAGTCTCACCTCAATATCCCACAGCTTGTTGGAACGGCGGATGGCAAAGTGTTCGTCAAGAACTTCGACTGGCAGAAGCATCTGAGTCCCTTCTTCAGACGGCTTCCAAAGATCAAGAGCTATCAGCACTTCAGGTATTTATATTGAAACCAAAAAAATGAGTTAATGAGTGTTTCATGTGAAATAGTTAGCCATTTCTTAAATGTCCTGTTATTTGTTTACAGCTTTGATGCCAAGAGACCAGGTGTGGTGCTTGCAAAAAGTCACTGTGGAGCAGAACCAGTGGAATTTCAGCTACTACGCACTACAGCTGTTCTGCCTCCGGTTGACAATCTCCATGTCCTGGTCCCACCTGGACTGAACATTGACAGGCAGACCTACCTGCATGAAAAAATCAGGCCTTTCTGTGCTGACGAGGCAAAAGACATCACATGCCCAGCGCAGAGAGTCACAGCACAGAAGAGGATGTGCAAAAGAGGCTGCAGACTTAATTGGACTCTGATGGTGTACCTATGATGTCTATTATCTCATATCGCATATACTCAAAGTCATGGACCCGTTGCAGTTTGTATACCTGGCCCTGGCATCTGTTTATAAGAGTTCCTCGATTAAGAGTGTTTTTTAAACTTACTATAAGTTATTTGTCCTTTCCTCATGTGTGTTTGTGTTGCACTGAATCACCTGTGAATTTGGTTTATCGACAAATGGCAATAAACCCTATTCTGATTCTGATTCTTTGAGCCAAGTATTTTCCAGTTCAATAACAACACTCCTCTTGAGTCTTCAGTGACAGCTGTAGGGGGAGGTGCTGTCAGTGTGACAGGGGGGAGGGCTCATCAATGAGATGCAAATGAGCCCCCCTCTGACTCACTCAGGTGAGAAACTTTAGAGGCCGTTTTCTCAGTGAATGGGTTTGAGAGTTGTATACATTCAAATGACCACAACTTACTCAAATATTATCAGATCTACATGAGTGAGACATCATTGGAAAGCTTTGAATTCACACTTTCAGAATCTGTGAATAACTCAAAATGTCTCCAGGTAGACATGTAACTGGTTTAGCCACGGTCAGTCACATATTACATGACTAAAAACAGGACAAAAGTAATAAAACCCAGGCAATGCAAACCCAGTGTTTATCAGAAACCTGACTCGACTAGTGCAAAGCAGACCTGGTTTAAACAAGACTAAAAAAGACAAAAAAAACATATCTACCAGACTAAAGCAGGGGCTAAAGCAGGACTAAAGCAGGGGCTAAAGCAGGACTAAAGCAGGACTAAAGCAGGACTAAAGCAGGACTGAAGCAGGACTAAAGCAGGTCTAAAGCAGGGCTAAAGCAGGGCTAAAGCAGGACTAAAGCAGAGCTAAAGCAGTGCTAAAGCAGGTCCAAAGCAAGTCTAAAGCAGGACTAAAGTAGGACAAAAGCAGGTCTAAGGCAGGTCTAAAGCAGAGCTAAAGCAGGACTAAAGCAGAGCTAAAGCAGGTCTAAAGCAGGACTAAAGCAGGTCTAAAGCAGGACTAAAACAGGTCTAAAGCAGGACTAAAACAGGTCTGAAACAGGTCTAAAGCAGGACTAAAGTAGTACAAAAGCAGGTCTAAGGCAGGTCTAAAGCAGAGCTAAAGCAGGACTAAAGCAGGACTAAAGCAAGTCTAAAGCAGGTCTAAAACAGGTCTGGAACAGGTCTAAAGCAGGACTAAAGCAGGTCTAAAGCAGGACTAAAGCAAGTCTAAAGCAGGTCTAAAACAGGTCTGGAACAGGTCTAAAGCAGGACTAAAGCAGGTCTTTGGACTGTACCAATCCGCTCCAAGGTGAACCAGTCAAAACGTGGCATATATTAAATGGCACTTATTATAACACTGAGTTGCCAAATGTGTTGCCAAATGAGTCGGGTGCGGTTATGTACCAAAGTCATTTAAACCAAAGTGTCCTGTTATACTGGTCTTTAGTTATATTTTTTGATGGACAGGACAATAGAGTAAGACACAGAGAGCAACATGACAAAACTGCTCCATCTAAAGTTAGTCCGGCATTTATTCTCTTTTGTACTTTTACCATTTCTTCAAATTTAGTGTAAAAGTACAGGTATTAATATATCAATTTTAATTGTATTTTCTGTATGGTACATAGGACACTGGTCTAACCAGTGGTATAATTGTGCACTGGGACAAATGTGAGGCTTCAGGTGACTCAGACCTCAGACGGGCCTCATCTGGCTCTCACCCCGCTCTTTACTCTAGGACTTCACAGTGTAAATTGCGGTTGTTTGGGTGCTGTGTCCGAGGTAATTGTTTATGTTGTAGCCATGCCAAGCAGTCTCATTCTCCTGGAAGTTTAACCCAAACACCCACACCATCGCCATGACAACCAACAGAGACGCTGGCCACAAGCTGTCGCCAAGTCCTCCCCCTCTGCTCCTCACAAGCACAACTGCTACTACAGGGATTCAGCAAGATTATGGAACACATTCCTTCAGTTGCACTACATGTGAAACGGACTTACAGGCGCGAGCATTTGGTTGGAGTGAATCATGCTTTATTTTAGTCTTTAATGGCTTTTGTAATGGTGTTGTTTTATGTTACCTGGAGATTGAATTAACAATGCCCATATTTAGAAATGTACTTGGTGCATTCACAGTACACTTTTGATTTGAAGCAGGCTTTGTTTGCCTGTTTGGTTCATTTGGGTAATTGTGAACGCACAATGGAACTCTGATCACAGCCAAAGAAACAAACTCTGGTCCAGTTGGAAAGGTCAGTTGCGGCCCGATTGAATCAAACTCTGGAGCTGTTCGTTTGATTTGTGAGCGCAAACGGACCAGAGGGCGGAACAGAACCATGAAATTAGCCACGCTGAGACACACATCAGGCTAAGAATCAACACAATCTCACGTGTGTGAGCTATAATGGAACAAATGTCACGCAGAAAGACAATTTAGTGACAAGCCTAAGAATTCAGACCCTTGTATTTCCACACAATTATCAGTATAAATGCCAAAGTGACCCTTAAGAGCCTCAGTCCCTGCGCTCACCTGTGGAGGCGCTGCAGACACATGAGACACAGTGTTTGTGGATAGTAAAATGTGCATTCCAAAAAAACTCAGTTTTATTAGGGTTAATAATATATATATATACATATACATGACTTTTGCATTTGATGAGGCAACAATTGTCTCGTGCACGTGTATACGTGACAGAGCAAGGAACATAGAAGAAAATAAACTAAGCCGTTATGGTCAAAATCTGACCCTGGCTCACTGACAAGCGCTCTGACGTCTTTCTGTGGACGGTGCAGTTTTCAGATGGAGCAGCAGGAGCAGCAGGAGCAGCAGGAGCAGCAGGAGCAGCAGGAGCAGAGCGGTTCAGACAGAGATGGTTTTAGTGCCAGAGCTCAGAGCTGTCAGTCAGAGAAACCCTCAGGCTCAGCAGGATCATTAAGTCACACTGTAACTTGGGCAATAGAGCTCCCTCTGCAGCTCTTGTCACAGCTCTTGACACAAAAGCTTTATTTTATTTTTTACTCCCATGTATCACTGCGAAATATAAAAAAAAAGAGCCACGATTTCTCAGTCATCTTCTTATCGATGTCAGCAAATGTTGCAAGGCAGGTTTTCTGCCCAGAGACAGCAGGAGAACATGACACTTCAAACGCCCAAAAAAAGACATATTTTACCATCACAGGCACTTACAAAGACGTTCAGTAAGATAAGAGAATTCAAGTCCAAACAGTCATTATTTTGGGCTCAATATTTATCAAGTTCCTTTTATTTGTGTTAAAGGGGGACATTTTTGTGCTACATGAATACATTTGTCTTAGAGCTTTAGGGTCTTTGGATAGTGAATTAAAGAAGTTTCCATTTGATCATTCATCGCAATATTTGCGTGCGTTTCCTGATGGCCTGTTTGTGTTAATGCGCAGACGATCACGGTGAAATCACAAGCACAAAGGCTGTGTCACATATAAAGACACAAAGTCAACCAAGATGCCTCCTGACCAAAAGTGTGAACAGATCGACACTGGACCTGATTCAGCAATCAACGCAGAAATCCACTGAACAGTACATTATACAGTGGTTTATGAACAAATCCCAAGCTGAGAGAACACGTTCACACACATGGTTCACTAGAACCTCCTGTATGCAGAATCTGAAATGGTAGAACAGGACATGAACAAAGATGTGCTGGGCGACTGCGACACTGTGAGATGATCTTGTGAAAGCCCAGTTGGTTGAACATCTGCTGAAATTCTCCAGTTCTGTGGATTACGAGAGTCAGAGAGTCACAGTTGTGGCTGGGTTTGGTCAGGTCACCTTCACTGGAGGATTTGACCTGGTGCATGTTTTTTTGAGTTGATGGGGGAAGCCGGAGAGTCTGGAGGAAACCCACCTCGACACTGGGAGAAACATGCAAACTCCACACAGTTGTGAAATATGAAAAATAGTCCTAGTTAATTGAAAAAAAATACTGTGCATGTAAAAACCTTTGTTTTAATTAAATAAAGGCCTAAAATCACAACCTGTGAACCCTAACAGGCAGTGTTGTGCCTGAACGTGTTCATTGAACAAAAGTTCATGAACATATTATCATTTTTCAGCAGTAATACCGTTCGTTCAGGTCGCGTTCAACAAAATTATGAACGCGACCTGAACGAACGGTATTACTGCTGACAAATGATAATATGAACGCGTTCATTCTGGTGTCTGTGAACGGCACCTTCGTTCTTTTTAATTTTGTTCAATAAGGTGTAAGATTTCTTTAGACTTCCAGCTAAAAAACACACCGTTAAGTTGCCCAACCAGAGCCTGACAAGTGTGAGAGCTCCGAAGTTGTAGAGGCCGATAGCGCAGTCGCACCGCGCTGCACATGCGCATCAAAACAAAAAGCAGCACAGACGCGACAGCAACAGAGCAGCAAAGAGTCACCCTACAACCAGTTACAAGGAGTCGCCCTACGACCAGTTACAAGGAGTCGACCTACGACCAGTTACAAGGAGTCGACCTACGACCAGTTACGTGAGTTTTATTATCGGTCGGTGAGGATGGGAACAATCTAACATTTCTGTGCAAACTTTGCCCAGCAAGTTTTCCCTCATGTTTTTGAGAATATACTGTGGGGCTGAAAGCTGCATCTGCTGCTAGTGTGGTGCTGAATGGACAGCAACAAATGGGGGAAGTCTGTCCCTTCAATGTGAATGTAAATCCTGGGTAAGGATTCAAAATTGGATATGAAGATGAAATCTGACACATATTTTCAGCATCAAACTAATAAAATAATTGCTGCCTGTGGTTGTATTTGGGCTGTGGAAATAATTTAGAAAAAATATTGCATAATATTGAAAAAAAGAACGGAACTAGTTCATTTTAAAATTTGTGAACTATGAACTGAACTAGTTCATGTAGAAAGTGAACTTTCCCAACAAGCTGTAGAAAATGAATACATGAAGAATAAGTACAAATCAGTTTTGCTCAAGTACATTATACAGTATCTGTTTGGGACCACAGCTTTCTCTGCAACTGTTTATGAAAGCGTTTTAGTCACCAAGAAGCAGGAAGTGCGCCGTTAGCATGCTAATGTTTGTTAGCATGATAATGTTTGTTAGCATGATAATGTTTTTTATTATTGTTATTCACTCTGGGCTTAAAGCCTTGTGAAAAGTGCTTATTAACTCACCACAGTGAATATTTCAGATGGTGGGAATAAGTGAGTGAAACATGAAGACTGCAGAGTTTAAAATGAACTAGTAAAAAAAGAGTTAGAAAATTAGAAGGATCATTTCGCCGCTCTCACACAGAAGAATCCCTAAAAGCATGGAAAAGTTGCCTGCTGTCCTATAAGCAGGCTCTGTGTAAGGCCCAAACCAGATATTATTCAAATCTAATAGAAGTCAACAAAAGTAACACTAAATTTCTTTTCAGCACTGTAGCTAGGCTAACAAACTGTCAGAGCGCAGTGGAGCCCTCAATCCCATCTTTTCTCAGCTCTGATGATTTCCTCCTATTTTTTAACAATAAAATAAAAACAATCAGAGATAAATTAGATGAAATTACCCCCGCTATTAGCCCTGAACGAGCCCAAGCTGTAAATCTAACGTCCCATATAAATCCACCTGTAAACTTAGAAAGGTTCACAGCTGTTGATCAAGCAGAGATAACTTCAGCCATTATGTCCTCTAAAAGCTCAACTTGTGTCCTAGACCCCATTCCAAGCAGACTCCTCAAAGACATTCTCCCCCTAATTATAGACCCTATCCTTAATATAATAAATACTTCACTCGAAAGTGGCTATGTTCCACAGTCCTTCAAACATGCAGTCATTAAACCTCTTCTGAAAAAGCTTAATCTAGATCCCGACCTATTGGTAAACTACAGACCTATTTCAAATCTTCCCTTCGTCTCTAAAATCCTTGAAAAAGTTGTAGTAAAACAGCTTTGTCGCCACCTACAGGACAATCACTTATGTGAAGTTTTCCAGTCAGGGTTCAGAGCCCACCACAGCACTGAAACTGCACTAGTTAAAGTCACAAATGATTTGTTATTAGCCGCTGACGATGGACTGGTCTCAATCCTGGTTCTGTTGGACCTCAGCGCAGCGTTTGACACCATCGACCACAACATTCTACTGCAGAGGTTAGAATGTGATGTAGGTGTTGGAGGAACAGCCCTCAGCTGGTTTAAATCCTATTTATCGGATAGCTAGTTTGTTAATGTAAACCAGAGCTCCTCACCTTGCTCTAAAGTAACGTACGGGATGCCACAGGGATCAGTACTCGGTCCAATTCTGTTTACTCTTTATATGCTGCCATTAGGCAACATTATCAGAAAGCATGACATTAACTTCCACTGCTATGCAGATGACACTCAGCTGTATTTATCAATGAAACCTGATCAGAGCGATCAAGTAGACAGACTTAGTACTTGTGTGAAGGAGATAAAAGCCTGGATGACACTAAACTACCTGCTTCTTAACCCTGAAAAAACCGAGGTCATTGTGCTGGTCCTAATCATCTACGAGACGCTCTATCTGAGCAGATAGTCACACTGGACAATGTCAGTGTAGCCTCCAGTTCTACTGTAAGAAACCTCTGAGTCTTATTTGACATGGAGCTCTCATTTAAAGCTCATATAAATCAAGCTTGTAAAACAGCCTATTTCCATTTGCACAACAAGAGCCAAAATCAGAAGAATCCTTCCTAAAAGTGATGCTGAAAAACTTATCCATGCATTTGTAACGACTAGATTAGACTGTAACTCCTGCTTGCAGCGTGTCCTAAAAGCTCCATAAAAAGCTTTCAACTGGTTCAAAATGCAGCAGCAAAATTACTAACGGGAACAAAAAGAAGAGAGCACATTACGCCGGTGCTGGAGTCTCTTCACTGGCTCCCGAGTCTAGAATCAAATTTAAAATTCTACTCTTGACCTACAAAGCCATAAATGACATGGCCCCATCCTACCTCAAAGATGCTATAGAACCATATCATCCAAACAGAGCTCTTCGCTCTCAGAATGTCGGCCTTCTGGTGGTGCCAAGAGTCTCTAAAAGTACTGTAGGAGGTAGAGCATTTAGCTACCAAGCTCCTGTGTTATGGAATCAGCTCCCGGCCCATGTTAAATATGCTGACACAGTCTCTTCATTTAAGTCCAGGCTTAAAACGTTCCTCTTTGAAATCGCTTATGGTCAGGCCAGTTAGGAACAGAAACATAAACCCACAGCTTTAGCTACGCTGCCCTAGGAGTAACTGTGCTGGGGGAAGTATGACAGCTTGAGCACTATCCTCTTCTGACAACTTATGCTATCAAACAATATGTGCAAACTGTTCACCGCCTTCTTTTTCTTTTTCTCACTCCTGAGGACCTGGTGAAGTGGTCCTTGCCCCGTATGGACGGTCCCTCATCTGCCTGAAGAGTGGGTCCAGCTCCAGTCTCCCTCGCGTCCGTCTGTCCGTCTGTGAGAGTGAGATCTCTCCTTCACTCTGGAACTCCTCCAGGTTTCTACTTTTTCCCAAGGAGGTTTTTTGTAGTTTTTCCTGGCCGAGAAGGAGAGTCTAAGGACAGAGGACCCTGGGACATCGTCCCTCGCCAACACAGACATTGTCTGACTCCATCGCCACCACAGACATTGTTGATTCGGCCCTCAGAGGCAACTGTTGACTGTGATTTTGGGCGTTACAAAATAATTTGAATTGAATTGAACTAATTCTGTTTTTTATGTTTAGAAACAGTAAAAATCAGGTTCAGCGCCTTTAACACTGCTTTGAAAACAACACATTGTTATTTCTTCTTCCTAAATGGGCTCCTACTGTATAACGAATTTGCTCATCAAATGTGCGCTAGCTGCAGTCTATCCTGCACAAAAAGTTTACACTCTCCAATTTATATTTTCTCTGCCTCAAATTTGCACATTTTGGCAAAAATGCCTGTTTTGTCACAGGATGCATTCAATCATTTGGTAGGCTAAATATAGTAGCTAAGTCCTACACATGAACAAATGTGGCTGGGTCAGTGATTTTGATATTGATTTTTGTAGTGCCCTGCAGATGTCCTCCAAATGTTGCCATGGTGACAGGGGTATGGGACATACGTTTTTACCATGGTACCATCCCCCTCTGCATACTTATCAGAGGCTTCACACTTTACAAGTCAGAATAAACTTTTCCATCAAATGAGTGCTTTTGAAATGAACTCTCAGCGCCCTTTTCTCTCCCAAGACAAAAGCTAAAACTCAGCTAAAAAGACTATGCTAACTGCTATTATTATGAAACAATGACCTGATTAAATACTTTGTTCCCAAGATGAATGTACTATGCATAATGTTAATGTTCCGCATTTTCATTGAACTGTTTTATGACTCATCTTGTGAACATTTTTACCTGTGTAACTATGTGGCCTAATGTTCAGATAATGGCTGCATGATATATTCCAGATGCAGACCTCATCTCTGATCAGTCCTCCTGACTCAGCATGCATGCTGATTGGTTGAACATTGGCGCCAAACCAGCGTCAGGCAAAGAAAAAGGGAAAAGACCCAAAAACAGTTCCAGCCAGGTCTTCGAGGAGGACAGACCTGGGAGAAGGACTCTCCCCTGGCCGAGCAATGCTCTAATAATAATTTTGTGCCCGTCTTTGATGTCATTTTTGCTTTGAGCTCCCCAGCATGAACTCTGGAGGTGTCAGCTCCTCAACACGGACACACAGGCCCATATCAGCTGGATCACACAGCTTTTGGTCATATTAATACACATATTTCACAGTTAGTTCTTAGAATCAACACTAAATCTAACACAACTAGGTAGATCTAGAACAATTGTAGTGCCTCCATCTGTTATAGGCTTATCTGCATATTCCATATTCATATTTATCAGTTTAATTATTTGGTCAATAAATCTTCAAAAAACAAATTTGTTTCATTCAAAGTGTTCATTCAATTCCAGAAAAGTCTAAAAGTCACGGTTACGTTTTCATGACCTTCAGAATAAATATTATTTCTAATAAATTAATTGATTTTGATATTTGAATAATATTTGTTAAATGCCAAATAAAGGCTGGTGCCTCACATAACTCTTAAAAAAATATAATAATTATATATATATATATACATATATATATATATATATATATATATATATATATATATATATATATATATATATATATATATATATATATTAGCTATTCCCACACCCTTATGCTGCCACAGATAAAATAACAGAATATTACAGAGATTAAGAAGCCTACACTGTGGAAGTGTAACAACTGGTGTGAGGCATAAGGACCAAATGGAGTTTACACTGTGGGACAGTGGGACAGATCCATGTTTCCTCATCTCAGAGGTGGCACTTGGTTCATCTGAGCGTGAGTAAACGATGAAGTTGCAGTGTCGTGGGGAGACTGAAGTGAGTGAAATGGTTGTTGCACCATGTTCCTGCTGGTCATTTCAGTTTTGTTTTAAACTTTCCTGATCCCTAAACAAAATAGAAAATAGAGGAATTTCTAACTTTTTGATTCTTAAAAGCAAAATTGGAACACAAAACTAGTCATTATTTAATTTTTCACTGTAAATCAAAATATGTGCCAGAGCACAATGCACACCCATACTCCTTTTTGTAGCTTTTGTGGCCCCTAGGCTTTATTGACAGGAAAGTACAGAGTGAAATGGGGGATGAGAGATGATGATTGATGATTGATTAAATGGTTCAAACTGAAAGTGGGAACATCTTCTGAAATCCTGTCTTATCTGAATAAAATGTTGCTTTACAGTACAGTATAAAACATTTATTATGATGATATATTTTTGGGCCTAAAATGCTGTTTCCTACTTTGTTTCTGTGCAGTTTATGTGTTGTTCTTTGTAAATCAATGTAAAAGTGCATAAAAATTAAACAAGAAATGATTTGGCTCTGACTCTCCCCTGAACCATTCCTGGCCCGCCCCCTGAGCTGTCTTTTGGTCCGGTCTCTGGGGGCACTTTTGTGACAGTATGTGTCCTTCAACAGCCTGCTCAGTGTGGAGAGCCGAGAGCTGCTGTTCAAATCTACACTCAAACCTTTATTTTCAATTTGAAAAGAAAACACATTTTTGACTGCTTTCATGTCCAAAGAGGCTTCTGTTGATACAACTGAATCCTAAACTTTACATTATTATCAAATTTCAGGCTAACAAAGAAATAATGTTGTCAAAATGTGTTGCAAAATCATGATATTATTGGATTATGAGCCGTATTTATATCGAATCAGCACACACGGCACAGTGCAGACTGAACATCCCTGTGGAACAAAGTGTGTCCGCAGTGAAGTGTGGTAAAGAGTATAACTGTGCTGAACTGCTCTAAGCAAAACCACTAAGTAGGCTCTGCTCCATTAACCCTGTTTTTCCACCAGCATCACAGCCCAGCATCCATAGCACCCATAGCACCCACACAAATGCTGACCTGAGGATGCTGAGGATCATTGTGCAGACAAACAAACCAATAAGCAAACAGGAAAGGTAGACTTCTCCAAGGACGCGACAGCGTCATGCGTTAGCGCCCCGCTGTGCCATTGCAGCGACATACAATCCAAGTACTAACCAAGCCCATCCCTGCTTTACTTCCAGAAACTGATGAGATCGGGCATGGAGAAGTCGGTATGACCAAGAGGATAGTCCCTCCATCGCTGCAGTGTCTCTTTCAGCTGCAACATGGTATTCAAACCCAACTGATACAGAAAGTGGCTTCTCATTTCTGAAACATGTCATAAGATGAATCCTGCTGTCATGGAAACAGTGTCAGTAAGTCTGAGAAAAGTCTAAGAAACTAAACTATGGATCTGGATCCCAGTGAGAGACTTTGGGATGAGCTGGACATAGTTCTGAAATTGATTGGCTGGAGGTGTCAAATACATTTTGTGGCACTTTATTGATCTCAGTCCAATATTTTTGAGCAACAGGACAGAGCCAAAAACATGGTAATGGTGGGGGGTCCAGACAACCACAATTTCTCCAGCAATTGTAATTTCCTTGTGAATAGGGAACACTTTGATATGGTGAAGACATTTTTCCAACTAATTTCCCTCCAAACATGTGACTTTGTGGTTTTCCATTTAAATGTATTACCTCACTCTTCATCTGTCAAAACAAAGTTACCTTCTCTTCCCCATGCTTTGAACCCTGCGGCCCACACATTGGTGTTGTTCATTTATAGATTTATCGGGTAAAAGCCACCAGGGGGGCACTCTAGTAGGAAGCACAAGCGTTTAACGCACTGTAGAAGAAGACGTCGGTGTTCTCCGTACTGTTCAGGTTGTGTTTTATTACAGTCAAACACATATTTACAGAGAAATTAGTCTAATGACAAACTGAAGCCTAACACAAAGACACTCGTGGAGTGTGGACATGCCATTTATAACAGTCTGAGACTTTCTTGGCCAGACACCCTCCGCGGGTCAAAAGACAAGCCTGCATCACTACCATGGACCATCATTCTATGTAAATATCTCATGTTACAATGTTACACTCACTGGCTAAGCACAAGCTCAGGAGCAGATGAACCAGATGTGAAGTCACAGACACAGGTAAATCAGCTCACACAGACAGAGGGGACAGTAGGGACAGTAGGGACAGTTGTGATGTGTTTTCTGTATGTTAAGCTTAAAATTGCTGTGTGTTTTATAATTATTCAACTCATATTCACTGATAAATTAGTCGAATAAGACCCTTGGCGCAGCAGACTGCGGGTGCACCGCGGTTCTTGCACCAGGGTAGTGTGCAGCACACCCTGTACCATATTTCTGTGTAAAAATCTCTTGTTACAACATGTGCACCTGCGAGTTATTGACAGGTGCGGTCTATGTATGTACAATTTATGTTTTATTGTATATTTCATTGGTGCGGTTTATATTCAGGAGTGCTCTATAGCCCAAAAATTACAGTAGTTGAATGGCTGTCCAGATTATTAATGCATTTATATAATTTACACATTACACATATTCCCCTTGACAAAAAATTCAGTCAGAGAGTTATGCTGATCATTGCTTAGTTTAATATCTTGGTTATAATAACTCCTCATTTGCAAATATCTATAAAAAGTCCTGTTTACCAAGTTAAAGGTTCCTTCAACATATCAAAGCTTCTCATGTGATTTTCTTTTACAATCTGGTAGAAAACCTTTTTTCAGATTTCAGATCAGACTTCAGATCTCAGATATGTGCTCGATGCAAAACATTGACCATAAGCCAACCATCTTTTAACAGATTTTAACATCTTTGTTTAGGTTATATGTTTTTGGTTAGTTCTTTCCATGTTGTTAGCATGGATTTTACCCAAGGATTTTCCACTTCCTTTTCTGGTTATATATATCTGCTAATATACTTGACCAAATTTAATTTCTGGTTTGGTCAAGTTTATTAGCACATCATCTGCCTTGCTGGACATTTCATGTTCCATCCCATCAATTGTAATGCCATAAATTGTTTTTGACTGTCAATATACAATATGTTTTCTAATTAAGTTGTCTATTTGAAATTTGTATAGCACTTTAAGGCCAGTTAAGAGAGTCAAAACGTTCTCAGTGTCCATACTAATTATTAAAGATTTGTTCTGCTGCTACATACATGAGTCATTATTTGTTATTTAAATTTGGGAGTACCTGTTCCATTCCCCTCGTCCCTATAGACTTTGTCCCCTCGTCCCTATAGACTTTGTATCCTCATCCCTATAGACTTTGTCCCCTCGTCCCTATAGACTTTGTCCCCTCGTCCCTATAGACTTTGTATCCTCATCCCTATAGACTTTGTCCCCTCGTCCCTATAGACTTTGTCCCCTCGTCCCTATGGACATTGTTTAATGCGTTTTTCACTGTCGCCCTCCGAGACAACCGCTGTTGTGATTTTGGGGATTACAAAAATAAATTGAATTGAATTATTTGAGAGATAATCGTGTTGTATACACACACTCTCTGTGCCACTTGGATTCAACTAATCAAATACAATAGATCTCCTTGCATCTTACTGAATAATTGCTGCATGGGTGATGATCTTTCAGCTGGAACAGGGTATTTAAACCAAACCGATGAAGTGAGTGGTTAACAACCATATGGAAAGACAAATCCCGTGGTCAAGGAAAAGATGTCCGTATGTTTGACAATTGTTAAAATAAACCTTATTAGTATTATTTACCACCTAGGTCTGAACAGAAAAGGGTCAAATCATTGGCATCAAGCAGAGAAAACAAGACAATCTAAGGATTCTTTTAATATTGCAGAAGCTTTTTGAGACTGTGCCACAGTGAATGTGTGCTGTAATCAAAGCTAAAGGTGGTCCCAGTTTTTCTATGGCGACTTGTATTTTATGACATTATATGACATCATGTCTTGTATTGCTCTTTCAGCTTGTTGTTTTCTGAGTTTCCAAGAATTGAGGATTCTTATTCTTAGTATGCTAACGCAGCTTTTCTGCCCTTGCCTGTTTTTGGCAGGTGCAACATCAATCATTTTGCCTCTGAACACTTTGAGTTGAAGTTTTCCTCTAACACTGGCATTTAACCTCAGATTTAACCGCCTCATTTTTCTTCCAAATCTACAGTAAAGTAAATAGGGACATGGTCTCTTAGGTCTATTGCACCTATGTCCATGTCAGTCACCTTTATTGCAAACCACAGACGAGGGTTTCCTCAGAGTGGTTTGCATCATTATAGAAAGTGAGATCACAGGTGCAGCGTACACATTTAGTAGAGTAAATTAGTAGCTCCAGATGCGATTCTGCCATACATGAACTTTGTGTTCAAAACTTTGGTCAAATGTTATTTCACTTTAAATCAGTGTAGTAACTCCCTATTACATCTGTATGAAGAACAGTACAGTTTAGTATGGTTTACATGATTTTTCAAAAAATAGACATGAATGATTTCCAAATGCTACATGTGCGCATGTGCACACCCGTGCGGACTGATACAACACACACGTGCGTTTGTTTATTAGCGCGACGGATCGCATCGCATCTCTCGTCTCCCGTAGATTTCCGTCTTCTACTGAGTCAGCTCGAACTGTCTTTCTCCGTTTTCATTTTTTCCCGTACACTGAGGGAACTATATTATGATAGATCAATGCGCTTAGACACGCGGAAACGTGCTGCTCTCATGGGGACGAGCCGCACGCGGCTGCAGGTGAGCAGTAGGTGAGTTTTGTGATTGGCAGGACTAATCGGCAGTCCACACCACGAGGAAATAAGACTCAGATTTGGGTCATTCAACCTTTAAATGTATCTTGTCTGCTTTTTCTCAATACATAACATGTCATTCTATTGATGAATATATGTGATAGTGTAATGTGTTTTGTTGGCTGGGTAATTGTGGTATAAGTCGATTTGAATGATAATAACCACATTTACCACACAAATCTAGTGTTTGAGTGATTCTGTGACAGTCTGAGTGGCAGCAGAGAAAGTCCGGTCCAGATTGTGCTGGCACTGACCACATCTGACACTGCTCCTCTCACAACGACAACACTTTAGATTGTCCCTTGATCAAATATATGGTGTAAGAGCTTGCTCCACCACAAAGCACTCTGGTGTGGTAACTTTTTAACACAATGGGACCATCTCCAAGCTCATAATTCCATAACTATAATTCCCTTTGACACCAGGGACTTGAATCCTGCTTTGAAGTGACAAACGGAGGACCTCTGTTGTAACTTTCCACTCAAAATCATACAATTAGTCTGCTTGTAATCAGAAGTCTATACCACCTACTGAGAGACACCTTTTGTCCTCTTCATAAGAATAGAAAGCATGCAGAACTCAGTTGCTAATTTCACTCACCCACAATTTAAATCACTGTGACCAAATCAGTTTTACCCTTTTGAATAATGGCTTTGTAAATCTTTTCAAATGTATTTTACAGCTGCTGTGAGGTAGATTTCTTCATTACCTGCTAATAATGTGTCTGTAATGTAATGTACCATTCTGCGATGGTTACATACAGTATGTACTTGTACTAGTTTAAGTTAGAATACACATTTTAATAACTGCATCGGGAACAAGGGAGAGCTGTCATCTGGGGTGCTGCTCGCATGTGGCCCACCTATATAATTAATCCCTGAACCAAGCAAAATCTTTCCAAGATTAATTACCTACAGTCAAATTTACCACCCCAAAAATGGTGATGTGTAACTGTACTTGTACACAAACATAGTGTGAAGTTTAGCCATTCTGCTGAATATTTGTAGTCCTTTGTCTCTTTTGACAATCAAATCTGAAAGGACACACTTGTTTTATTTGTATAATTATTTTGTTATTACCCTTTAAACATGCTCTTGTACCTTTATCCTTTATGTAAACATGCAGAAAGAGGTTGAACCAGGGACTTCTTCCATCTAACACTCTCCCAAGAGAGCTATTTTGTCATCAAAATTAGCTGGAGAAAAGCTGGAAATAAAAAGCTGAAGTTGTGTTTTGCTCATTTATTCATCTATTAAAAGAGTTACACTCAGAATTAAATTATCCAAGAGCAAGCATGCACAAAACTATATCTAATTTTTACAGAGGGCTGCAAACTGCACCATAAAAACAGTTAGCGAACACAGGATCAGGGGCAGTTCCTGTATTCAGCACTCTTACAGTCTCTTCTGTTTTAATGTGGGCTGCATTTCTCGGCGCCATTTTAGGTCAAACTGATTTTGTCCAGTGTCTGTTGCTCCTCAGCTCAATCTGTGTCTGCTCTGCACCTGCACAACAGCTCTGAGCACAGGAGACCCATCAAAAGTCTGTTTGGGTGTCGCACGGGCCGGAGCTCACGGGCCGGAGCTCACGGGGCCGGAACTCACCGGGCCGGGCCGGAGCTACCCGGGCCGGAGCTCACCGGGCCAGAACCAAAATCACTGATATCGCTTATAACTGCGGCATTACTTTATGCAAACAGTCTACTTGTCTTTTCAATTTCCATTTTTGTAGAATGGTATCATAAAATAGGAAAGTCAAGAGCACAACAGAGCTGCTCTTTGGGGCCAAAATATTTATACCACAACTACTACTACAACTACTGCAACTTCTACTACAGTATATTTAAAAAAAGGCTTATTGACAAACTGACACGCTAAAAGTTAAATTATATTACTGGAACTGCCTCAGGGCTGATTCACATGGTTTCCATTCTGCACCAGCAACCTCTGCAAACATTTAAATGAAGTGTCTTGCCCAAGAACACAACAACAGCTTGGATGAGTTAAATACTAAACAAAAGATTGTGCGTGTTGTTATTTTGAGTGCATGTCCCTCGTGTCCCGCCTCGTCTGTGCGTTAGTGTCTCTCATACTCCAGCCTGCGTCTCAGCTCCAGTCCAGTTAAATATGGAAGAATGAGGAGCAACCCGAGAGCTATCGTCGTCATGAAGAACCAAAGCAGGAGCTACGCCAAAATCTTGACACACTTACAGACGACTCACAAAAGTTTCAGGTCCACTTGTGTCCATCGATTTATATGGGACAAAGCCTGTTGTCGTCAAATGAATTTTCTCCCACAGAGACATAAAGATCAGCACTTAAAGCAGCACCTACGCACACCCAACTTTACAATCTTTACCAATCAAGATTTAGATTCCCCTAATATGTGCAATTTGGCAGTTTTTACACATAAAATGCTTAATATGAAAAAGATACACAACGTAAAATGTGTTATACATTTATATACATAAACTACAGAAAATGTTTCAAACTGATATCTTTAAATTCAACATCACCTGAAGTGTCTTGTCAGATACAATCCTGAAATAAGTCACATCTCAACTCATTTAAACCAGAGTTAACTGAGCCCCATTCACTGTGATGGAGAATGAGTCACCGAGAAGCTTCCAGACAAGGTTAAACTCTGTTCAAGTTTCATGCACATCACTCTCTGTTTGCTCCATGTTTTCCCCCAAAGCGAAGCCACAAACAGCATCCTTCCACCTGATATTATAGTTCTGCTCCAGCCGGTCGGTCCCACTCTCTCTGCATCTCCCTCATCCCTGCGTCACAAGCACCCACACTCACGCTGCACCCTTAGCTCAGAAATGTCCCCATGCCCACGCTGGGATGTGACTTACCTGTGCCAGTGCAGCCAGCACGCAGGGAGCAGGGACTGTGTCTGACATCCAACAGCACTCCAACACACAAGCTCCCCAACGCGCCGCTCGGATTGGTTGTGAGCAGAGGAGGGGCGGGACAAAAGATGTGGAGGGAGCCAATGGTGAGAGAGCTGGGACTCCTGAAAGAGTGAGGCATAGATGGAGCGAGGGACGGACTGCAGCATAGGATGGAGACAGAGATGGAGAGAGGGGAGGGAGAGAGAGATGGAGAGAGGAGAGGGAGAGAGAGATGGAGAGAGAGAAGGGAGAGAGAGAAGGGAGAGAGAGAAGGAGAGAGAGAAGGGAGAGAGAGGGAGAGAGAGAGAGAGAGAGAGAAGGGAGAGAGAGATGGAGAGAGAGAAGGGAGAGAGGGAAGGAGAGAGAGAAGGGAGAGCGAGATGGAGAGAGGGGAGGGAGAGAGGGAAGGGAGAGAGGGAAGGGAGAGAGGGGAGGAGAGAGGGGAGGGAGAGAGAGATGGAGAGAGGGGAGGGAGAGAGGGGAGGAGAGAGAGATGGAGAGAGGGGAGGGAGAGAGAGATGGAGAGAGGAGAGGGAGAGAGGGAAGGGAGAGAGGGAAGGGAGAGAGGGGAGGAGAGAGAGAGAGATGGAGAGAGAGATGGAGAGAGGAGAGGGAGAGAGACATCTCTCTCTCCCTCCCCTCTCTCCATCGAGAGAGGGGAGGGAGAGAAGGATGGGAGACAGAGATGGAGAGAGGGGAGGGAGAGAGGGAAGGAGAGAGGGAAGGAGAGAGAGATGGAAACGGGATGGAGAGAGAGATCGAGAGAAAAGAGGGAGAGGGATGGAGATAGGGAAGGGAAAGAGAGAGAGATGGGAGGGAGCAAGGGATGGGAGAGAGGGAAGTGTGAGAGGGATAGAAAGAGGAAAAGGATAGGGAGTGGAGAAAAGGATGGGAGAGAGGGATGAGCGAGGGAAAGGAGAGAGGGAAGGAAGGAGACATGAATGGGGAGAGGGATGGGGCAAAATGCGGCCACTCTTTCTTAAATCTAAAGTTTGATTTGATTTTGAGGACATAGGCCTTGAAAAAAATAATTTTATAGCTCAACAAATAACACATTTACTACAGCATTTGAAGAGTGTCGTGCTTTGTTTAAGACTATTGTATAAAACAAAAAGTTGCCCCATATCAACTGGAGACCGCCTAGAATCATTTTGCAACCACCATGGGGGTTCCGACCCCCAGGTTGAGAACCACTGCTCTAATTTAATTGTATACATCATTTAGGGTAAGACCAAACATCATTATCTTCTTACTTCTTATACTTTTTTGTCAAAATTTTACCTTTCATAGAATCACGTTTGTACAGAAGCAGAACGGAAGAAAACAGAAGCAGAACAAAACCAGAGAGCAAAATAAAACGTCTCTCAGAGGTGAGAACTTTTATTTTGTTCTAAATCATAGATGACCAATGAGCTCGACTGTTTCTCAGGCATCACAGAAATAATCAAATCAGGAAAGTTTTATGCATCACATTAGGTTTGGAAGTTTCTGGTGTGGTCAAATCAGGCAGTTTTATGTTCCAACCATCAGCCGGTGATGGTTGATACTAACATGGTCTAATATACAGGACTGGGCCAATAATTCCCAGTACAAAGCGAACTAAAGGTGAGACCAAGCACAACCCTGCCACACTCCTCTTTCTAGAGTCAGTGGTCTGTCAAGTCGCCGTTCATTGTAATTCTCAATGTTGGACTGTTGTAGAGAGCCCCATTATTCTTTGTTATTAAGACAACTATTTCAAATGTAGTTTGCACTTTGAATAAAAAAGGCCAGAAACAGACTCAGAAACAGAAGCGTTCGCAGCATCCAAACTTAGTACTACGGCTATTTTTTGCTGCTTCATTCCATGATTCATTAGTTGTAACATTGCCAAGTCCCTTTGAACATCGTTTAATCTGTTTTTCACTGTCGACCCCCCATTTGTTAATAAATCCAGTCTGATCATTGTAATTAAAATGTAGGAATACTTCTTTTGGACACAATCGAGGTGTATACTCGATAGTCCACATTCATGATTGAGATTGAGCCATATCAGGCACAGTCCAGTGGATCCTTCCCTTCTTTAGGTATTAAGGATCTGATGGCTTCTTTCCAGCTCTGAGGGGTATGAGCTGTTTTAAGGGCCTAGTTAAAAGTTGATAAAAGCAGGAGAAACGGTGTATTTTAAAGCTTTATACCAATCTGAAGTGAACCGTTCCAGAAGGACACCAAACTGCACAAACAATCTCATGTGAGCTCACGGTCTGAAATACAAGCACGACTGCTGCATTTAGGTAGTTTACTGCTGGACCAGAGCAATGTAACCACAAGCCTAAAACAGCCTAAAATACTACATCTGATTACATGAATGAGAAGCGCTATTACAACTCAGCAAAAACTGCATTAAACTACTTTTAGACCACCACACTTTGAGCTCACAAAAGGAAGCTCTTTTTGAGTTTGCGGCTACATGCAACCGTCAAAAGGACATTCACTTAAGGCTAACTTGTGATGTCTAAACACTATGATCAGCTACGTCAGCGTCTTTTCTACTTTGGACTGGACTCAAAAACAGGATGAACAACCACGAGATGAACACCAGCTGTGAACCTTCTGGTTACAGGGCCTTCCAGCAATAGTGCACACAGCCTGGTTACATCATGTTCTATCCCATTCATTTGAATGATATCTAACTTCCACCTCCATTTTCTAATTTTGATTAATAATGTAGAATTTGTGGCACAAGATGAAACAAAACGTTTTTGTCTAGATTGTTGATCGATGTTTATTTTGTGGTTGTTAGCATTCATGCTTATTTTGCTGCCAATTGCTACGTCATCTTAACACTGTTGTTGCCCGTAGGCTTCATGAGACAGGAGCGGAGAGTGTGAAATGCAGTGAATTATTGGACAACATTGCGGCCAGCTGCACTTGGAGCCTGGCACACATGTGCTGTGCCTTAACCACTCCACCACCGGACAGCGCGTCATCTTAACACTTCTGCAAGTGGTTATTTTATTCTAGCAAGGCTCTGGTGTTACCCACGTCTGGTCGAGTCTTTTTTTTTTGTATGATTGGAGGCTAACGTTGATGAGGCTCACACTCTCACCTAACAGCACCTTTTTGTGTGGAGTTCACATGTTTCTTTCATGACAGGGCATTATATTGAATGCCTGGATTACCAACTTTCCCTGTAAAACATGTAAAACAAGTTGAAATGAAAACCAGCATGAATCCCACACAAAATACAGCTAAGCTAATGAGAGGACTATTATAACAAGGTCAGCTCACAAAAGAGAATAATACAATATTTGCTCTCCTTTTTGCAGAGAGTAAAAGCATTATAAAGATGAGGGATTCTCAGCGGGCCAAATGATTGTGAGTAAGAGAGAAAAGGTTTTATCTGCCCTTTCCTCATCCTCAGGCCATCCTCAGTCCCTCCGCTCTCAAACACCTGAGTAAGTTATCTAAGAACATCTTTGAAACACCACATCTGCGCCGCTGTCCTCCTGCACGCTGAGGAGTTCTCACCATGCCTCAAACTACAGCGAGGAGAGAGAGAAATACTGAAGAGAAAGGGAGGGAGGAAGAGACAGGAGTGAGAGGTACAGAAAGAGGTACTATACTCTTCTAGTAATAGACACATGTAATAACGGGTCAGCAGGTGTTAAGCTTGACCAAATACTGGCTGTTGAGGCCACACAGAGAACTTGAGGACTTTGAGTGAATGTCACAGGCAGAGCTGAGTGTGTTGGCCTGAGAGTGAGAGTGGACATGGTCATGGAGGACTAACTTTTGGACTTGGAGTCTTGTTCGTGTCAGAACAACTTGAGACTCAAGGGTGCCAGAGGGTGTTGAGGGGCGAAGCTGGTGTGGGGAGCAGCACACAGGCAGGGGCAAAACTCTAACTTTGAAGTAGTAAATACAGGGGTGATTTATCATATGATAAATCATTATTATTAAGGGTCCCTTAAATCATCATATCATCTCGCTAAAAGTCATTGGGACGTAAACAAATTCTGCTGATTGGTCTAAGCTTCACAAAAACATTTAAATTGTGTTAAATCCAGTGTTTGTTTGTATAAAGAGCCATTATGTGTAGTTGTAAAACTAGTTATAAAATAGGCCGGAGTAAAGCCGGAGTAGTGTTTGTGTGGTTCAGCTGTTTTGACTACAATGCTGCTCTGTGATTGGTTCCAGTCCCGCCTCTGGGCCCTAAATGCCGTGTGATTGGCCCGTTTACCACAATTACATACTGCAAATGAATCAGTGGGAACCTAACAAGATGGATTCTCAATAATCTTGCTGGCAAGGTTAAGGAATTGTTACACCCATACAAAAAATTGAGACTTTGTTTGGAAAAACAGACCATTCAAAAAAATGTATTGGAGACTTGCAGTTTATATAACAGCTTTGTATATTACTTCAAAAGTATTTACTGCAGTAAAAAATATAATTTCCTCCCTCCTTGATAAATGCCAGTCAGCATTAACATTTAAGAAACATGGAAAGACCTTTATTTTCATGAAAGCATTACATGTTGACTAAGGTCATATGTATAATATGTATAATTCTTTATACATCGCTAAATGTTGTGCTTTCATTTTAATATTAAGTGCAATATGGTTCTGTTTATTAAGGGTCATATTATGCTGATTTGATTGTTTTTAGTTGCACTTTTTGTAATTCAACTCTTCAAACATAATAACAAACAAAATAGTGCTAACACATCTACTACTGGTGAGTAGTTTCAGTAACACTTGATATATATAAATATAGGAGTCCATAAGTCCATGGTTCAGATCTTGTTGGATAAGTCTGTTTTTCAGTGTCTGTGGAACCAAATGGAGCTCAGAGAGTGAGTCATCGGCCGGAGAATGAGAGAAAATCATACCTGGATTTGGTGAGGAACGTGTTTTAATGACAGTGAAAGCACAAACGCCATAACTGGAAATGCCACGTCAATAATAAGCACGCACAAAAGACAAAACATTAAGAGCTCAGGTTGTCAATCATTATGATGTCAATCATTATTATGGAATTATTGGCAATACATGTTCTGAAGCTTGAATGAAAACTGAATAAACATTTAAACATATACGATTAATTGATCACAAAGGCAGCAGTTAACGTTTATGTATTATACAGCGAAAGTTGCTCCTTCTGTACTTAAGACCCACATTTACTCAGGTATGTTTACTTGAGTAAGAAACGGTTCTTCTTGGGGTTGTTTTTCGGACTATATTTGTACTCCTACTTAAGAAGTATATTCATTGAAGAAACTGCATTCACTGCCTGTCCAAAAAAAAAGTCACAGCAGAAAGCAGAGTCACACAATAAAATGTCATTAGCCTTTAGCTTTAATAACAGCACACATTTGCTGTGGCATAGTTTCACTAAGCTTCTGCAATATTACACCATTTATTTCCATCCAGTGGTGCATCATTTTTCACCAGTTGATCTTGTGTTGATGATGGAGAGAGTGACCACAGCACTAAGAGAGTGACCACTGCACAAAGAGAGTGACCACTGCACAAAGAGAGTGACCACTGCACAAAGCCAGTGACCACTGCACAAAGAGAGTGACCACTGCACAAAGCCAGTGACCACTGCACAAAGAGAGTGACCACTGCACAAAGAGAGTGACCACTGCACAAAGCCAGTGACCACTGCACAAAGAGAGTGACCACTGCACAAAGAGAGTGACCACTGCACAAAGAGAGTGACCACTGCACAAAGACAGTGACCACTGCACAAAGAGAGTGACCACTGCACAAAGAGAGTGACCACTGCACAAAGAGAGTGACCACTGCACAAAGCCAGTGACCACTGCACAAAGAGAGTGACCACTGCACAAAGCCAGTGACCACTGCACAAAGAGAGTGACCACTGCACAAAGAGAGTGACCACTGCACAAAGAGAGTGACCACTGCACAAAGACAGTGACCACTGCACAAAGAGAGTGACCACTGCACAAAGCCAGTGACCACTGCACAAAGAGAGTGACCACTGCACAAAGAGAGTGACCACTGCACAAAGAGAGTGACCACTGCACAAAGACAGTGACCACTGCACAAAGAGAGTGACCACTGCACAAAGAGAGTGACCACTGCACAAAGCCAGTGACCACTGCACAAAGAGAGTGACCACTGCACAAAGACAGTGACCACTGCACAAAGAGAGTGGCCACAGCACAAAGACAGTGACCACTGCACAAAGAGAGTGGCCACAGCACAAAGACAGTGACCACTGCACAAAGACAGTGACCACTGCACAAAGAGAGTGGCCACACCACAAAGACAGTGACCACTGCACAAAGACAGTGACCACTGCACAAAGAGAGTGGCCACAGCACAAAGACAGTGACCACTGCACAAAGCCTCTCCAGCTCGTCCCAAACACTCTCACTGGGGTTCAGATCTGGAGTACATTAGTTTCTGCTTCTTCTTCTCTGGTCAATGCCAGTGATTTGACCCTTCTCAAACACACTAACATCTTTTCCATGACCACGGGATTCGTCTTTCCACATGGTTGTTTCAGAAACAGTATCCACTCACTGCATCAGTTGGGTTTAAATACCATGTTGTTGTGATGCGCCGGTCAGGTTTTTTTCCCAACCTTTTGGTCCTGCAATTTTCGTCTTCTCTGACCCGGTGCTCTTCTCTGCCTAGTGCCTAAACGGGGGATTCTGTGGCAGAGGCTCGCTTCACTGCAGCTCCTCACTTAAGTCCCTCCCACCTGTCACCTTACCAAAGCCCACTACAGGTTGGAAGACTTTGCTTGTGTATCCGTTTGGGTGGTAGATCGACAGACCGTCGTCTTCGTTCAGATACTCTTCATCACTGTTCCCTACCACCACAAGTTCGACCTCGATGGGGTTCTCTTCTTCATCTACATTGTTGTAGCCCATGAAGATCAAAGTCACAGCTTCTGGGTCTAGTTCCTCTAAAAGACTGTTGGCGAGGCTCTCCGTGTAGGTTGGAGAGTTTCTGTCGAGATTGCTTCCAGTGGTGTCCGGATCATATCTTTGCGGGGGTTCTGGACTCGTTTCTATGTTCCTGTAGATCAGCTGGGTTGGCATCCCATCTGAGCTAGCAAGGATCGAAACCAACGCTGCTTTTTGGTTGTCAATTTTTTGTCTTGTCATGTTATCTTTTGTTGGAATCAGGTTTGAGTCAACTTTTCTGTCACTTAAGGCAGGACTTGGTGTTTTTCTTTGGCTGAAATCATTATTCTGGATTGGCAAGGTTTCATGAAGGTTCCTATACCTTTTAGTTACATTTAATTCATGTCTTGACTGAAAAGGGCTAATTTCTAAATTCTTGTGGACTGGCTTGGTTGTAGTTGGCAATCCTTCAGATATTGCACTAGCGCTTGCCAAATCTGGGGTCATATCCTTTTCTAATTCAATTCCAAATCTACCAACCTGCATTTCATTTTGGTCAGTACTATTGGTAGGGGAGGCTCCATCTTTGTTCATAGATCTTTTGATTAAGTCCATTTCATATCTGTGAGTAACCATAAGAGAACTAGTTTTGTGGTCACATATTTCTTCTGAAACCAAATCACTAAAATGACTGACGCGGGGTAAAGTTTGAGCTGTGTTCTTTGGTGTACTCTTCATAGGAATCCAATCAGATTCTTCCTGGTATTCTTCCATCCCTAACTTGGATCTGCTGGCGGTGGGGCTTGGGGTTTCACTTTGACCAAAGTTGTCTGTTGTTGATTCAATCCAAAAGGCTGAAGTTTTGTCAATATTCATAGACTTTGCAAAGCGATCTAACTCATATTTATGTGTGGAATCTAGGGGATGTGACTCCATGTTCTTAGGGGCTGGCTGTATTGGAGATGTCGCAGCATTGGAAGAGGTTTTGATGGAACTCAAAATGGCGTAAGGACTTTCATTTATATTGTCAATAGCTTGCATGTTGGCGCTTGACATGAGATGATTATTTGCCTCATTGTTGTCTTCTCTTGTTTGCGCACATACTTCTAGTCTGGACTCAGAACGACTAGAGGCCAGATTGGGGTTTCCGATTCTTTTGCTATGAACCAGACTAGGACTAGTGGTCTTGCTGGAGGTCCGGGGGGTTGAGGGTCTGCTTGTGCTGGTGAAGGGAGTCGCGAACACAGGCTGGTGGTACTGCACATCCCCGCTCCATTCTGTGGCCTGACGGAGCAGCTCCTCTACGTCTGTGGAGGACATCTCCGACACCTCCCCTGCTGCTCCACCAGGAGGCAGTGCATACACAGACCTACGGCCATCCTCGTACACCTTCAGGCCTTTAGCCTGGATAATATCTGGTGTTATGGAGGCCGAGGAAATAACTTGAGTTTTTCCAGTTAATTTATCGAGCTCCACGCTGATCTCCATAGCAAATGTGGCTGAAACACAAGGAACATCTGGTTAGGACAGATATGTCTACACAGAGTAATTATGCACATAATTGATATACTGTTAATGTGTTGTGTCAAGGAATACACAAGCAGTTTGTTTGAGTCTGGCCATCCAGGACTAATCTTCATATTGCTGGTTTGAGATGACATCACAATAGTCCATAGGTATAATACTGTATTTAAAAGAGATGGGGACAAGTTAGGTTTATAATGTTAGTATGCTGAACTAAAATTGCAAATAAAACGATGGAAATTTATTCCCTTTGAAGCGTCATCCTGGGTCCTAAACTGTGAGTCTATTGGTATTAATATGCAAATGTGCAAAAGGAACATTCAGTGCATTCAAAATGGCTCTGGCAGGCGGTCAGGAGGGATGTACGAAGGCGTATTAGGGCCACGGAAATATTGTTTTTATTATTTTCAAACACGCAAATCTGCCGCTGCAACAGCCGAGGATCAAACAGAGTCACAAATAATCTGAGATAAAAAGACAGGAAAAAGCAAAAAAGACAATTATTACTCATCTCCCTTAAGGCTATAAATTGCAGAGTTCTCATCCATTTTCGTGTCGGCAAATGACACCCAGTCCAAAAAACATGACTATTAATCCAGTTATAGCGTTTGAACATCAAAAGGTGAGAAGTGTGTCAGTGTTAATGCTGCGAGGATCAGTGAAGCTGCGGCATGTTTGCTACTGTAAACATGACTGCGTTCTGTGTCCTATTGCCAACTTCCTGAGCAAAATATTGTTTTGATTGACGTTTTATAAAATAATAACATCACATTTTTGACTTGCATATAAACTAGGAGTGCAATGCTCTGATCGCTTTCAACATTTTATTATCTCACATCAAGTTACTTTACTCCGGACAGGAAACAGCTGATGCTAGGTGTGCTAGCACAGGACCATGAGATTTAAAATCTCATACAATTCTCCTCAAATCTATGGTCTGCGGTTTTTGTCCCCTGTAGTGTGTCCCGGTCTGTGTGCTGTTGTGTGGATGTTTGACTGCCTATATGCACTTTTTGTTTGTTTGTTTGTTTGTTTGTTTGTAATGTGTGCTGGATGAAAACGCACTAAAAAGCAAAGAATTATATGAACTATATATATTTTTGAAACAGTCTAGACCAGGTGTGTCAGAGATGCGGCCTGCCAGGTGTTTAAATCCAGCCCGCAAAACATTTCTAATTCATATTATTATATCTGATCGACATACAGCGTTTTTAACACTGGACCTATGAATCCCATAAGCTTCAAGCAGCATGAGCAGCACATGAGCAGCTCATGAGCAGCTCATGAGCAGCACATGAGCAGCTCATGAGCAGCTCATGAGCAGCTCATGAGCAGCTCATGAGCAGCACATGCCGCTGCTGCCGCTTCTCAGGCTCCATTTCTCGCCTCTTCAGGGTCGACTCGCACATCAAACGTCACAGACCTGACTTCAGAGTGGGAAAGGAACGTGTGGCTTTGGGAAACAGGTGGAATATGAGGGACTGACAACAAGAAAAAACCTTCTGTGATGACAGCTCTGTGAGGAAAACATCCAAACACTTCTACCTTTATGTTCACAATTGTCCCTATAGCCTAAAAATTAGATCTTATAAAAACATTGATATGGTATATAATTCAATGTATCGATATGATTTATTATCATTTATCATAATTTATCAACATAACTTCTCATTTGTGGCTCTTCTCCCAACGGAGCAAAAGGAGAGGCACATGCACGTTTTCACATTTGCTCACACAGTACACTCATTTACATATCAGCACCACTAATTATTCACAAAGTTTCTGATAATAAATAAGGTGCAACAAGTCCACAAAAAGCACATGGTAATTTAAGCGTCTGTCTTAGTTAATTTAGGCCACTGTTCACAGTAAGGATCCATATTTTTCAGGGTTTTTAGTGCAATACAAATGCTTTAAATTCTTAAACTAAGTAAACGATAAGATAGGATATTAATGCCAATTCATCTCCAGTAAAATGTAAATTGTCTCCCCTCATGAAACACTCAGTATAAAGCATGTTGTGTGCCATTTAAATCTCCATTCAGTGTTAGCCTTGAAAACATGATGTGTTCTGACAAAAGTGTACCACTGTGGCTTTGTGCAGAACAGATCTCTACATAATGTTAGCCCAGTCACCATGACGACCAGCGCTCAGGTTTACAGAAGGCTGTCGCAGCACAGACTAATGGATGACTGATTTGTATGCAAATGAGGAGGGCTGTTAAAATCGCATCTTCAGGAGGTTCTGACAACAGCCTCTTCCACCAACATGACATTAGTCTACTTTACATCAATGAACAGGATGTTCCAAGTCTTAAGCGCATAACAGCACGTACAATGGCAGAAACTGACTTCAGGTAGAGTACGTACTTACTCAGCATTGGCACTGTTGCCTGTCATTAACATATCTACAATTTTTTTTTTTTTTTAATGTTTTATATGTAAAAAGAACACAAAATGTTTCATGAGAATCTACTTTTTACAGCTTTTTGGACAATTGTTTCTGCAAGTCTCTCTACTGATGTAAGTCGATGTTTACAGATTGTTGCCGTTCTGTATGTGACACATATTGGGGGAAATAGCCCAGTCCCTGCTGATGATCAAATTGACCAAAGATCTAAAAATGAGTGAGTTAGTAGTAAGTAATGTTATGTACTGCTTGTACTTTTTATTTGCTCTATGTTTGGTGTGTTTAATATTTAACATAAGAAAAAGGATTCCAAAAGCACGCAACTAACCCAAAATCCACACAAACAAAAGATAAAAATGTAGGAAAAAGCATTCCTGAAGAAGAGCCCCCTGAGGCGACTCCCCTGCAATCCTCCGGCACCAATCCACTAAAGTAAAGACTGGATGCACCGCCTCCACAAACCTCCAGGCTCTACTGCTGCAGTTTGTATATAATTACCCCTCTTCCCGCACAATCAACCACATCTAACCCTCAAGTGCGTTCAACCAGAAAGAGCAAATATGTAAAGGGGGCATCATGAGCTGAGTCTCTAGCAAAATCTCTTGAATAAGACCCTTGAGAAAGTCCTCCATGTGCTTTCCCTCCTCGCCCCCCGGGCTCTCCATGAGTCTTGATTGTTTCGGTGGGTCTAGACTCAAAGTCCAGGACTCATATTCACCATTTAGTGAAGTGTTCCTTCTTTCAGCCCATCTCCTCCGGCACCAGAGCCTGCAGCCTGGAGACCTGCACCTGCCCAAACCACAATGCTGCTCTGTGATTGGGTCCAGTCCTGCCTGTGGGCCTTAAATGCAGTGTGATTGGCCCGTTACCACTGGTGCGGGCAGCAGTCTAACAAGAGTCTGTGAACTCCCAAAAATCATCTTGCTGGCAAGGTTAATGAAAGTGGAGATTTTATCTCAACATTAGCAGAAGAACTCAGCGATGCAACTGACTCCAACAGGGATATTCCACTTCACTCCTGAGGGCCAGATTTGTTGGGGAGGCTACTATAGGCTACTAATGAGGTCGGAACTAAGACTAACTCAGAATCAAACCAGGTCTAAACCAGACATAAATAAGGACTAAGCCAGAACCAAACTTGCACCAACCCAGAACTAAACCACAAAACAAGGAAAAAAACTGCTTTAATATTTGGGAGAGGGGCCGTGGCCGGATCAGATCAGTTGGCGTGCCTGATCTGGCCTAAATTGAATAGCCCTTGACTACACTTACAATGTACGTACATTTCAATACGCAGTAGAAGTTTTTTTTATTAGATTCAAAGCGGGTTGAAAAAACAGATGCTGTGGCACAGGGCGGGCGGTCAGGGAACATCCCGTACTGGTGACCTGGCCTAGTGACCAAGCTGCGTTTGTTTTTAGTGCACTTACCGGTAATAGCAAAGTTAGCTCTTTGTGTTAATGAAATGTTGATCGATACAGTATGGTTTTATTTAGTCTTGGTTAAACCGAGTCTTGTCCTAAGTCTGCTTTGATCTGCACGTGCTAAGTCAGGTTTCTGGTGAACACTAGGTTTGCCTTGCCTGGTTTTTAGTGCTTTAGTCCTATTTTCACGCCACTGTGAGTTGTTTGTGGATCTTATAGACATAAAACATTACATTGTGTCCAGGCCACAGCCCTTCAGAAAGTCCGGCCCCCTGGAAAATATAATTGGAGACCCCTGATCTAGTTGTCAAATCTGTATGTTTAAAAATATAGGATATACTGTTTCAGTCATAGTATTTAAAGTTGTTTTTATTCTTGTAAATGTTGTTTCTTCATCAAAAACACACTAGGAGTTGTGCTTTGTTTCATTCAGACATGTCAAACACACAAATCCTGTTGTATTTAGGCTGTGTTCCACCAGTGGATGGAGCCAAAAGGTCAGTTCTTTACATGAGAAAAGCCAGAGTGAAAGTTTTTTTGTTGTTATTTTTTGTTCTAAAACATGAGATGCATGTTTAAAGATCATTGTGTAAAGCAGTAAAGCAGTTCAAACCAGGCAAGAATCTGTCAGCCTTTTCTAGCTTTGGAGATGCAGACAGCCTAAAAATACAGAATTACCCAAATGTGTGAACAAAACAAACACACATCTGTCTATGTATTTGGTGAAGAACGGCTGTGTGTAATATTGGACCTTTAATAAAGCTGTTAGTTGCAGTACCTCTCTTCGGCTCCGGGGCGCCATGGTCCTGGGCAGCACAGGTCCGAGGAGGAGCGGGTTCTATGAAGATGTCCGACAAAGAGTCCTCGGACAGTGGAGACGGCCAGGACACATCTACAGGAGGACATGGGCAGGACAACACAAATTGCTCCAGAGTTTTAACACATGGAAGACCTGCATGCACGTTCTGAAGCAACACTGTGTGAGAGCCACAGAAGTCCAATAAAAGTTCATATTTTTGTGAAAGTGCGTGTGAAACAGTGTTCAGAAAGTTACTCAACAGTCTCAGCATCAATAATGTTGTAAACTACTGGTTTAATTTACATATTATATAATCTTGCTCAACAAACTAGTTCATACTGCAGCAATATGAATCTAAGAATAATTGATTTTCTTTATTTAGGATTCCCATTAGTTATAACCGCAATAACTGTTCTTCCTGGGCTCCACTGGAGTTATTATTGTTCCTATTCTTATAAGTGGAACAGGAACTTGTCCAATCTGCACCTAAATATGTTTTATTGTTTAATTTATTCCACGACACAGCTTCAAAGGCCGTTTTCTCCACACGCATTTTTCTTTCATTGAGGCATAAAGATTGTTTATTACAGTTTTAACCCCAGAAAATGAAGCCAACCGTGTGTAAGACATTTTAAACCACATTATAACACCTGTCACTCAATAAAACTTCACCTATTCCAGGGCGCTATTTTTCTGATTTTGAGTTAAGTTTAAGTTTGTTTATTTGAGACAGGAGAGATGCAAATATGATCCATGTCATAGTACCATATACATTTATATTGTTATCTTTGTAGTTTTTTCTACTTAACTTGGCCCAATCTAAACTCCAGACCTTTTGTGTGTATTTGTGTGAGTTGTTTGAAGAAAATGTGAGATCTACATCACGTCACTCTTAACATAAAGTGAACTAACCGCTGCACGTATGAATAATACTAATACTCAACTAATGAAGAAAGGAAACTATGATTTATCGTCCAAAACGTGAAGTACATTTCTCCAGTCTCACACGGTGTTGCTTCGATCACTCCTGCTGTTAAAAGCACTCAGACTTTATTATCATACCATATTTCATCCAGCAGCATTTGACTGGAGCTATTCATGCAGTGAAACAGACTTCTTATTGTTAAAACTCATGTCATTAATGGCACTCCTATGCTTTAATGTTAAGTATGAGTACTTCCACATGTTATCAAAGTATAAGGTGGCTTAGTTTAATACAGGGCTGTCCAGTGTGTGCTGGGACATGACAACTTTAGTATTCTGCATTCTTTGTACTGTTGTTGGTCTTTAAATGTGCTCGTGTGCCTTTACTTTGGCATCTCCTATTTTAAAATGTAAAATAATGTATACGTTAAAAAACACACACGACCAGTCAGTTGTTCTCTCATCAAGATTTGTGTTAGCACTCCGTCTACTGGCCTCAGAGGGAATTACCATGGGGAAATTAACCAAACGTAGCTCGCCCCACGATGTGGTAATGTAAGCGCAGTTAGGACGAGTCTGGCAATAATGTATAGAGTGTCTTTGTGAGGCTCAGAGCAGGAGCGGTGA
>NW_027315812.1:30710625-30718125 GCF_026437365.1 Eucyclogobius newberryi
CTTAACCCAACTCGCCCCCCAGTGTCTGCGAACATCTGGGGTGTGAATGTGTGACTGGTTCCTTGATGTGAAGCGCTTTGAGTACCTTGACAGTAGAAAAGCGCTATATAAATGTGACCATTTACCATTGCAGTAGTAACAGTAGCAGCAGCAGTAGTAGTAGTAGTGTTTGTAAGCATAATGCTGCATTGTACCGTTCCACGAGTTCGCACTTACATAATTTTTCAATGGGAGAGTTAGTGTCCAAACAAATAGGGTTGTCATGGCGACTTACAACCACTCGACCACACGTGAGTAACACTAGAACATCACCACGCAAAGTACTGTTAGTGTACACACTCATAACCCCGTAATAAACATTTCTGACCGTTATACACAGAACACAGTCATACGTGAACCAGAGGCTGACGTCATGATATCATGATAGTTATAACTCATTGGTAAATATAAACAACCGCGGCATGTTTTTTATCCTCAAAGTATATTCACACATCATACATCACAATAATATAGATAATGCAGTACTTTCAGGCATATCGCCAAACTATCCACTACTGTGCAGCAACAAACACATCATATTTCCAGAGAGGATATTAATGGAAAAGTGAAAGTAGGGAGTACATCTGACCCTGCTGTATCATTGGATACATTTCACCCTTTGTATGATTGTGGTGCATTTGACCCAATTGTGTTCCGGTACATCTGACCCCCAGTACATTTTGTGATTGAGCCAGATGTATAGGGGTGTACACTTGACCCTGATTTGTGATGGAGTATATCTGACCCGGCTGAATGATGGTGGTACATTTGACCCAACTGAGTGATGGTGGTACATTTGACCCTGATTTGTGATGGAGTACATTTGACCCGTCTGAGTGATGGTGGTACATTTGACCCTGATTTGTGATGGAGTACATTTGACCCGTCTGAGTGATGGTGGTACATTTGACCCTGATTTGTGATGGAGTACATTTGACCCGTCTGAGTGATGGTGGTACATTTGACCCTGATTTGTGATGGAGTACATTTGACCCAACTGAGTGATGGAGTACATTTGACCCGTCTGAGTGATGGTGGTACATTTGACCCTGATTTGTGATGGAGTATATCTGACCCGGCTGAATGATGGTGGTACATTTGACCCAACTGAGTGATGGTGGTACATTTGACCCTGACCTGATTTGTGATGGAGTACATTTGACCCGTCTGAGTGATGGTGGTACATTTGACCCTGATTTGTGATGGAGTACATTTGACCCGTCTGAGTGATGGTGGTACATTTGACCCTGATTTGTGATGGAGTACATTTGACCCGTCTGAGTGATGGTGGTACATTTGACCCTGATTTGTGATGGAGTACATTTGACCCAACTGAGTGATGGAGTACATTTGACCCGTCTGAGTGATGGTGGTACATTTGACCCTGATTTATGATGGAGTACAGCTGACCTGACTGAGTGATGGTGTTACATTTGACCCTGATTTGTGATGGAGCACATCTGACCCGTCTGAGTGATGGAGTACATTTGACCCGGCTGAGTGATGGAGTGCATTTGACCCGGCTGAGTGATGGTGTTACATTTGACCCTGATTTGTGATGGAGCACATCTGACCCGTCTGAGTGATGGAGTATATTTGACCCGGCTGAGTGATGGAGTGCATTTAACCCGGCTGAGTGATGGTGGTACATGTGACCCTGATTTGTGAGGAGTACATTTGACCCAACTGAGTGATGGAGTACATTTGACCCGGCTGAGTGATGGAGTACATCTGACCCGTCTGAGTGATGTAGTACATTTGACCCTGATTTGTGATGGAGTAAATTTGACCCGACTGAGTGATGGTGGTACATTTGACCCTGATTTGTGATGGAGTACATTTGACCCAACTGAGTGATGGAGTACATTTGACCCAGCTGAGTGATGGAGTACATCTGACCCGACCGAGTGATGGTGTTACATTTGACCCAGATTTGTGACGGAGTACATTTGACCCAACTGAGTGATGGAGTACATTTGACCCGGCGTAGTGATGGAGTAAATCTGACCCGACCGAGTGATGGTGTTACATTTGACCCAGATTTGTGATGGAGTAAATTTGACCCGGCTGAGTGATGGTGGTACATTTGACCCAGATTTGTGATGGAGAACATTTGACCCGGCTGAGTGATGATGTTACCTTGATGATGTCCTCAGTGGTGCGCTCCACTTCCTTTAGCCTCTTCAGAATGGCCTCCTCATTGGCTGAAAGCTCCAGCTCCTGCGCCTCCAGCTCCTCCATCTCCTTCTCCATTCTGAACACCAACATCAGAAACACAATGTCACAAATGTGTCGTCCAATAACAGAAAACTATGAAGGCTTTTAGGTGCTTGATAATATATAATCAGCACAACATACAGTATACTACTACATAACTACATAGATACTTTCCCGTTGTTGTAGTCTAAACTTTATTCATAAATTGATTCAATTTGAACTTCAGCCAAAACGAAATCCCTAATATTAAAATATGAGTGAGTTCACTGTGGCAACAATCTGCAGCATCTTAACCAGCTCTTCCAGCGTGGATAAAACAAACTCACGTAATGTTTTATTTTTGTAAAGAACGCTTCAAACTGGATTAATAGTGATGTTTTGTGGACTGAGCGTCATTGAATTGGCATTATAATGACATGTCTAACAATGTCTGACGGGGGATTTGAGCTCATCCATCTTCTTCAGTTTATCTGGGGCCGGGAGTTGGGGGCAGCAGTCTAAGCATGGGCTCCCAGACTTCCCTCACGCCAGACACTTCCTCCAGCTCCTCCAGGGGATCTCGTGTTCGGGGGTGGCCCCCACAACAGGCACCTAAGACCTTGTAACTATAGTTCCAAGCAACTGCATTAACAATGGAGGCAGAGAAAATGGTCCACTCGGACTCAAAGTCCCCAGCCTCCCCCGGGATCTGGGAGAAGCTGGAGGTGAGAGTGGAAGACCCTGCCGACAGAGGGCTCCACAAGACGTTCCCAACAGACCCTCCCAATGTGCTTGGGTCTTCCAAGTCTGTTCGGCTTCCTCCTCCACCAACGGATCAAACTCACCACCACTTGGTGATTGGTTGACAGCTCTGCCCTTCTCTTCACTCGAGTGTCCAAACCACGCAGTTGAAGGTCAGATGACATGACAACAAAGTCGATCATTGACCCTCGGCCTATGATGTCCTGGTGCCACTCCAATCCAATCCACTTTATTTATATAGCACGATTTACACAACCAGAGGGTTCCAAAGTGCTTCACAGCAAGGTAAAAGACTACAGAGGCATAAATAGGATAAAAGTAATAATAATAAGATATAAAAACAAAATCAAATAGAAAATTAAATCAAACAAACACACTAAAATCAATGGAATAAAAATAAACAAAATAAAATAAATAAAAGGTGCTGCCCTCCCAACACATAAAAACATACAATCAACACACTACATGGTGTTAAAAGCCAGAGAAAACAGATGGTTTTAAGAAGAGATTTAAAAAGAGGCAGTGAGGAGGCTTTTCTTATGAGGAGTGGCACTTTGTTCCACAGTTTGTTCCACAGTTTTGCCACGTGCACTGATGGACACCACTCTGCTCGAACATGGTCCAATAACTGAACACCGCTCTGGTTCAGATCAGGGAGGCCGTTCTTCACAATCACCCCTCTCCAGGTGTCAATGCCGTTGGCTTGTGTTGAAATCCCCCTCCTCTGTCGGTGCGCTATCCAATACACCTCCTGAGACTCTAAGAAGACACTCTGCACCTGTGTTCCACTCGTAGGCCGACACAACAGTGAGAGACCTGTTCCCAACCTGAGGGCGTAGGACAGCAACACTGGGGTGAACTCCATATACATATACATATAAATTTACATATGCATTTACATATTATATATATATATATATATATATATATATATATATATATATATATATATATATATATATATATATACATTTACATATACATATCAGTGGTGGGCCATCAGGACCAGCAAGGCCTTCTCTGCTAGCCTAAACATAATCAGAATATAATTTTAAAATATATATATATTCCCACAAATATTTATTAAATGATTCCCAGAGTAAGAGTTATACTCCTCATTTCATGGCTTTCCTCTTGTTGCACTGCTTCTGCCCCAGGTTGAGATTTGGAGGCTGGTCTTATGTTAGATCTTTTATCCAATCATATTCAGCCTCATGTGTTGCCAGGGGTCTAAAATCTGCCCTCAGACCTTCAGACTCAACAGAGCTGGTGCTTGTAGCTTAAAGTGAATGAAAATGATGTGACAACCAATCAGCTTTAGAGTTGGCTCTTGTACGTCTGCTACGTCCGCTTGCTCAGGAGCAGCAGGTGCAGCAGGTGCAGCAGGTGCAGCAGGTGCATCACGTGCACGTCTTTTGATTGGATCACCAATATTGAGAAGCAGGTCCTATGGGCGGGGCAATCCAGAACCTCAGAACCTCAGAAACTCTGAACGAAGAAACTGGATGTGACAGACACATGAATCCTGTACTACTAAGCTGTTTTTTCAACCCACAATGTGGAACGAGGACAATATATCGATTTGGTCGAGGATATAATTATAACGCCTTTCTCAAGACGAACTTTTCAAGAAAAGTTAGCCATTGTAAGAAGAAGTCGTCTGACGCCAACGCCTGTCACAGGCGGGTTTGTTCCCCACTTTCAAAGTTTGGACATCGCCGCGTTGAAAACGCGTTGACAACGCTTGGCGCGCGCGGCGCGGAGAATGCGCGAAGAACGTGCGAAGCAGGAGCGCAGACAAGGTAAAGCAACGTCTGTTTAAACTGCGTTTCTGTCTAAATGTATAGTGTATAGAGCCATGGCATCATAACAATGGTAATAAGAGGTGGATTCATTCGGGTGGGACTGTGTAGGACTTCACTGAAGGCCCAAGCCGCAGACCCACGGGCCGCCACTGATACATATACAGAACTTTTTGGTAAAAACTCAACTTTGTTTGGAGGAGAAAGAATGCTGAGTTGCATCCAAAGATCGCCATACCTACTCTGAAGCACGGGGGTGACAACATCATGCTTTGGGGCTGTTTCTCTGCAAAGGGACCAGGACGACTGGTCCGTGTGAAGGAAAGAATGAATGAGGCCATGTATCGTGAGATTTTGAGTGAAAACCTCCTTCCATCATCGAGGGCATTGAAGATGAAACGTGGCTGGGTCTTTCAGCTTGACAATGATCCCAAACACACCGTCTTACTTTGTAAGGAATGGAGTGGCCTAGCCAGTCTCAGTCCCATAGAAAAGTCTGAGTTGCCCAGTGACAGCCTCAAAACATCACTGCTCAAGAGGAATTATGTATGAATGTGCAAAACTGTGTGGATACTTACAGAACACTTTTGACCTCTGTCAAACAATGGTATTTCTGGGAAATATGTACATTTCTCATTCTGTTTACCTATGGTGGAAATGACAGGCCGCTCTTCTCTTTTTAAGTGGGAGAACCTGCACAATTGGTTTTGCCCCACTGTATTATATTTGTTTGTTTTTTCTCCCTCTGCCATTCGACCTATGGACACGTAACACCTGACTCTTTAACCATTATTTATACCAATAACCATTTATTGCACTGTTCATACAATCTGTAAATTTGGTAATACCTTAATGCTGAAGCAAGTTCCTAGTTTTTTAATTGTATTCACTGACAATAGCGACCCTTTTCTGATTCTATGAGCATGTTCACACCAGCCCACCTCCTCTTCCCGCCAGAGAACTGGAGCGTCCAGCCCCTCTTGAGGAGATGGGTTCCAGAGCCCAAAAAGTGTGAGTGCTGGGGGGCTCCAGAAACATCAACCCGGCGATGTAACTGGCATGGATTTTCTTCTCTTCATAAGGGGACAAAAGGGAAATAGAACCTAGAAGAAGTGGTGCCTCTATCCCTTATGTCTCAGAACTGTCGATAACAGTATTTTTCGACAACATGAAATCCCTGTTTATTTTAAACCAGGCAACACTTTAAGACAAAGAAGAGTAGTCAAAAGTCTCAACTGAAATTGTAAATACCCTTTATCAGAGAAGGATTGATATCTGAGTTCCCAGACTCGATCCGTAGATTGAGAATGACTCCTGGACAAATGAGGGATTAAACGACTCGTCTTCCAGAAGTAATGTGATGTTGCTGCTCTGTTTGGGCCTCGTGTACTCTACAGTTACTGACCTGAGGTATTAGGGTCACGTGTAGTTTCTTACCCGAGGATGTTGCTCTGTAGCTGGGTTGTCCGCTGCAGCTCATCCTGGGCCTGGATCTTCATGGCCTCCCGTTCCTCCTCAGACTGGAGACCATCCATCAGCCATTGCTCCCTCAAAGACTTCTTCTACAGAAGACACAGCAGTAAATATTGATTTCATTTTCTGATCCTGCTTTATTGAGTTCTCTCGGAAAATGCCTGAGAGAGATGATGGCTTGCAAAAGTTTCCACATTTCCCAAATCACAACCACAGACATTGCATTAGTTTTTGGCAACATTGGGAAGTGGAAGGAAATGACATGAAATTACATTATTTTCATTCTTTAAAATAAAAAAAAATTAAAAGTGTTGCGTGCAAAAGTATTCAGCCAGTTTGCAACCAGCTGCTGTCAGAAGTTTCCTGATGAAGACTGAATGTTGACCTTCAATAGAGTTAACCCTGTGTGCAGTCTAATCTCTGTATAAATGCAGCTGTAAGAGAATATTGGGGAGAACGCTCTGGTCTGATCAGACTCCAAATTGTACTTTGGGCTAAAAACAAAAGACTGTGTGTGGTGGAAAATGAACACAGCACATGACTGAACACAGCACGCCCACTGTCACACATGGTGGTGCAGCATGAGGCTGTGGGGCTGCTGTTCTTCAGCAGCGACAGAGAAGCTGCTCAGAAGATGGACGAAGCCAAATATACAGCAATTTTCAATTTTGGAGATTAAGGATTTTTTTTACCCATAGACTTGATTAAACAGCTGAGTGTGAAATGGGGATGAGAGAGAAGGGAAGACATCCACTTGTCAGAGTCAGGATTCAAACTTACAACAATCCAACCGGCTGCACAGGGAGCCTGGCATGTGTGCTGCCGCCTTAGCCACTCGGCCACAAAACAAAACATAGACTGGGAGAATCTAGAATGGTGCCACAGTGGGGCAGAAGTGCACACTGTCATTGTGTCCTTGGGCAAGACACTTCACTCACCCGCTGTAAGCTGGTGTATGAAAGAGAATGTGTTTGTGAGAGTGAATGTGGAACATCAGCCCAGAGCAACAATGTGGCGTGTTTACAACGTGTGTCATGTACGTTCATGATTAGGATGTGTTTATTTGGTTGGGATTGTGGATGTTAATCAGAGGGTGAAGTCTTTATGGTTTTATTTCAAGTTGGTTCTGCTTTAATAAATGCGTCAGAAAGCCTCCCATTTCTTTTTCAAATCAGGGTTTTCTTCCCCAAAGGATGGGAATTGTTCATGCAGAGGCACTTTAACAACA
>NW_027315812.1:30720625-30743125 GCF_026437365.1 Eucyclogobius newberryi
AACTGGCAAATATTTCAACTCCAAATGTGAAAAATAAGAAATAAAACATTGCCATATCCTCTCAATGATTCAGGTTCTCAGGTTTCAAGAAAAACATCATATTTGATCCATAGAGCGATGGAAGGATTCCCAATGCAACAATAAAGACCGTCTCATTGTTAGATTGTTCTGTCCCACTCACTAAAGAGCTGTTTAGGGATGGAAGTTGGAAGAGTCGGGAACAGACGGAGAAAACATTAATTTTAATAGTTTTAATCCTTTGATTTAAACTTTGTATGGAAGGAAATTCATTTTTATCAAGGTATAGTTTTTATTTAGAATCTTTTGACGAATCTTCGCTGCGCCAAAATATTCAATTCAATTTATTTTTGTAATGCCCAAAATCACAACAGCGGTTGTCTCGGAGGGCGACAGTGAAAAACAGATTAAACAATGTCCATAGGGACGAGGGGCAATGTCCCAGCGTCCCCTGTCCTTAGACCCTCCTTCTGGGCCTGGAAAAACTACAACTTGGGAAAAGTAGAAACCTGGAGGAGTTCCAGAGTGAAGGAGAGATCTGACTCCTTCAGGCGGACAGGCAGTTGCGAGACAGACAGTGGAGCTGGATCCACACAGGAGGAGAACCAGTTCTTCAGGAGGAGAACCAGTTCTTCAGGAGGAGAACCAGTTCTTCCAGGCAGATGAAGAACCGTTCATGTGGAGTAGAGACCGTTTCTCCAGGGACTCGAGGATATGCAAGAGATTCTGTTTGCCTTCTAAAAGTCTTTTCAGGCCAAAGTTTGCTCTTGATGGATTTGTTTTGCGCCTGCGAAACCTTCACCCGGGCTCTCAGTTGCCCTCAACTCATCTGTGTTTCCAGAGCTGTGCCGTTTGGCCCCTCTCAGGGCTCCTATGTCCGCCTCCAACTTGTCAAATCTTCCGTCTTCATCTCTGCTCTTATCGATGCCATCTCACATTGCATTGCAACAAGCATTGCCATAACTTGGCCCAACGTTTTGTCTCTGCACATCTTCTCCTCCGCTTGCTGTGCCTGCGATATCGGCCCCCAGCGCTGCAGGTCCTGCGGTTACAGACCCACTCTCTGGAGCCTCTGTGCTAACTTTAGGTTGACAAGCTAGCTTTTCTCTTTGGTTGCAATCCGTCAACTTTGGCGGACTGGACACTGGTGTAGTCTTTCCTTCCATTGTTTTTTTTATTGCAACATCCCTTAATGAGTCATGTTTCGTGTTTGAAGTGTGAGTGGTCAAAATAGCAGCAGAGAGTCTTCTTTAGAGCCATCTTTAATCTCCAGGTCATATGTTTTATTTAATCTCATCAATTGTAACACCTTTGCTACAATTCATGCTGTTTGTGATTAGACGGGAGAAATTCATAGAATGAGTCTGGTGATGATTTATGGACTTAGCAGAGAAGATTCTCTGAGCCACGTCACAAAGGTTATCCAAGAGATCCAAAATCCATGTTTTTCTAACCAGGATTTGTCAAACTAGCGTGAATGAAGCTAAATGCGACTCCAGGTATGTTTTTGATGAAAAATGTTGAGTCAAAAGCTCAAAAGTAATAATGTAGGTAATTTCAGTTATGTATCAAGACATATGTCCTATGATATTGTGACGCAGTGAGCTGTGGGTGTGTGTGGACATAGCGGAGGGTTGCCAGATTTAGCGTGAGAATCCAACATGAGCTCTGTAAATGGGAACTCGTCCTGGACAGGGGGGGAGGAAGTGTACTTGCCTGGAGAGCCAAGAATGATATCTCTGTATTTTTTAAGTACAGATTGATGACAGTCTGGTCATCCGCATTTCTCTCCACAAGATCAGAAGGGTGTGATTGGTGCATAAGCCAATCAGGTACGTGCATGGTCTGTCCGTATCAAAACCAACATGGCTGCTTACAAGGACAAATATAATGGAAAATAACATCACAGGTACTGAAAAACAGATTTCTGCAGAATGAAACACAAATCGTTGTTAATCTGAGGTGAGAGAAGTTTGATTTTGTTATAAATGATGGATAAACAAGGGCATTTATCATGAACCACATTTCCACTGGACATACTGGACATAGCGGTCATGTAATGTACTGTGAAAACAAGATGTCGAGTATAGAGTATAATTTGGTGAGAAATTATTATTTTCTTTTTATACTCTTTGCCATCTTGTTTTCACAGTACATTACATACTGGACTGTCAGCTGTTCATATGGAAATGCGATCACATATGTTGAGCCTGCGTGCTTGGCAACAACAGCCGTTTCCTGTTTATCGATGTAAGGCATTCGTGTCAAGACCAAGAATACTATGATTCGAGTGCAACTAACATTATCTAACATTATCCAAACCTGCTGCAAGAGATGTTAAAACAGGCTCTTAAATACAGAACAAGCGTTGGATGAACCGGATGAACCTATTTATTCACGCTTTAGCCACATCTCACAGCGCCACAACCTTGGAATTCACTTTTTGTGAATTGTTAAGCTCTTCATCAGGATTACAACCTGTATATATATATTTTAATTCATTTATTTTCTACCTGTTCAGGGTCCTGGGAGACAGGAGCCTATCCCAGTGACTTTGGGCCTGAGACGGGGTTCACCCTAGACAGGGGTCGACTCGCCACAGGGTTAACACAGAGACAGAGACACACAGATGGACATTCATTCTCACATTCATTCACTGGGGGAAATTTACCCAGCACATGCATGTCTTTGGACAAGAACCCAAACAGAAGCCACGGTAACGCTGGAAGGACATGCAGACTCCACCCAGAGGGATCATGTGACGTTGGTCTGGCCTGGGAATCGGGCAGCAGTTTAAAAGAATATCAGGAAATCAGAGAGCTTTGTCTTAAATCGAACTCATTCATTGAGTAAACAAATGTAATCGTCAAAATATATGCAAAAAGTGCAAAGCAAATACAAGAAAATCGTCTTCATTGAAATTTGAGGGTTTAACCTTTCCCACTCAACAGTTTCTCCTCCTGTGGCTCCATGTGTCAGTATTCATTTCAGTCATGTGGGAGTCCTGATTTAAAACGTGTAAAGTCCTGCCTGAGTTGGACCTGGTTTAGTTCTGGTCCTGATGTGGTTCTGCTTCTCCTCTGCGCTCGGTAACAGCCTCCTGACATTCACAAAGGTAAAGAGTAATACGTGTCTCAGTTTTGCTTCTCTTTAAATGAAAACAGTGATGTCACGACCTAAACACAGTGACCTTTGGCACGCGTCACGCTGCAGATCCAGCGCTGTCCACACTTTACTGAAAGATTTCGGTCTGGTGACTTTTTAATTATTGTTATTATATTATTTATAGGGAAAAAAGTCAAAGAGAGAAACCCTCTTTTTGTGCCCAGTTAAATACAGAACATATAAAAAGATAGATAAAATGGCCATAAATTGATCAATAAGACAAAATAAAACAAATTTCTAAAAACACACACAATGTAGAATAAAATAATTGAAAACTTTAAAAGCAAGAGCACTGCGCATAGTCTGTGCATTGGATTCATGAAAAGGTATACAATAATTTAATTTAAAATATCTATGTGTTTTGTTCCATATACTTTATATTTTAATATATATTTAATATGTACATATCATGCCTTCAGTGTTTGTGTTGCACCGAAAAACCAGGACAAGTTCCTATTTCTTTGAATTGTGTTCATCGACAAATAGCAATAAACCCTATTCTGATTCTGATTCTGATTCTGAAACTGGGAGCAAATTTCCTGAAAGCCTTTTGCCCTATAGCTCCGTATTGATTCAGTGAGACTCGAAAATAAGAATATCCTGTGATCTTATTTGATGAATACCTGATCTGATGTTCATCAAATATGTTAAATAATCAAGTCCCAATTAGAGCCTCATAAATAAACTAAATGCAGTTCAGTCGTCTTCTCCAATCCAATGCTTGCCATTCTACTTTAGCGTATAACACAGTGTTGAGTTCTGTATCTTTCTACTATCATGAACCTTGACTTGCCAAAATTGACTTTTCAGAGCAATGAACCAGTGCTATTGGTCCCAAAGTGTTTTTTTTTTTGTTATCTTGCAGTCTTTAACTAGAGAACAGTCTCTATCCTTCTCCTCAGATGAGCAGACGAACGGGGGCTACATTGTGTGACTCACCCTGGGGGCCACCCCAGTTACGCGGCACGCTGTTTCAGGCCCTCCTCCAGGAAGCACTCGGTACCTGTAATTTTGCAAGATTGCCCTGTGATTCAGTGAAAGTATTGACGCAGTAAGATGCTTTGGCTTTACAAACAATAGAAACTTGTAATTATTGTTATTTACTGACTCTTTTAAACGGTTTGTAACTATGTGATTATTAGGTGTATTTTGAAAAAACCCTATTCTAAAGTTACCTACGGTGTAGGTGTGCCACAGGGTTCAGTACTCGGCCCAATTCAGTTTGCTCTTTATATGCTGCAGTTAGGGAGTGAGAAAAAGATTCAGTTGTAGTCATCTGGGTGTGTGTGGGTAGGTGTGTAGTTAGTGGACAGGCTCACCGTGATGGCTTGCAGTCTCTCCTTCAACAGGGTCTCCTCTTCCATTTTCACCTGCAAAACATCACAATGAAATTTGTTTAGTCATTTTTAGACAATTAGAAATTCCTGTTTATTATAGATCAGACAACCCTTTAAGACAGTATTCTATCCAATGCAGTGAGGAAAGTAAATAGTGAGACTAAACAGCCAAGAGGCTTTATCCGACATGCAAATTCAGGACCCCAGAGCGACGTGCATGTCTTCATCTTAAAGCCACAAACCACTCTTGTCTACAGTGATGTGCAGTGGACAACAAAAGAAAAGAAAGGGAAATTAAGAGACGGAGAGTTTCAAAGGCGTTGGGCATGGAACTCTGGGCACAAAACTAAAGATGCCGATTCCACCAGGAATCACTGCAACCAAAACATATATCTACGCTTCCCACACTAATGACCCTTTACACTTTAATGTTGACACAGAAGGAATGAATGAAGTCGCAGCCACTGCAACAACCGTGGACTACAGAGCTCTAAATCCAAATCTTCAATGTACCACAACAGGTGCACTATGACACTATGCATTTCATGTTTGCAAACTTAAAATAATGTGTTTAATATGAAGTATTTTTAAAGGCTTTTAGTAGTCAAGAGTTGTCAACATCAAGAATTGAGGTAGAGCTCTATCTACTGGCTGAAGAAGGAATTATACAGGGAAATAACAAGCCAAGCTTACCCTCGACATGCTAATTCAGGCCTAAGGTTGTAATGTACGTTGGTAACGGGGATCCCATAAAAAAAACGTGCAGTCCCTGTATACTATGCTATGAAGCCTCTATTACAAGTTGTAGGATGCATATGTCATACAACTTGTAATACATGAACTAAATGTTGTCCACAATGTAATGGTTAGTCCCAGAGAATAAGCATCACATCTTGGTGACCCCTGTGGAGGAGAGTGACAGACATACAGTACAGATGCTTCCTCATGTGTCTGTCAGATCCAGATCCCCTATTGGCGCCACCTTGAGGAGGAGACGAATATGCCTAAAGTCAATTTGTTAAATCTAAATGCAAATTTTGGAGTCTTCACACATTCATGAGGGCAGAAAAGCACAGAAGGAGTTGTTAAGAGATTTATGGGTTTGAAGATAGCTTAGAAGTATGTTTGTATGTGTCTTAACATAATGTATTGAAAACAACACACTTTCTATTACAATGATTGTAATTCACGAGTCTGTTATGACATAAAAACCGCACCTCTGGATCTTTACCTTTGACATCACAAATTGGGGAAATTTGAAGACATGTTTTATGAAGCTTTTTTCTTCCAACTGCAAATTAAGCTAAATATAACTCCAGCAATGTTAATGATGAAGGAACGTGGTACATTTTCCATAACGTGTGTCCATTCCTACAGCTAACATCCTTTTTTGTCCTTCACTGCTTTATATTGAGGATCATATCCAGAGCCCCTAAGGTAGACGCTCATCGTGGGTTTAGAGTAATGCGAATGAGAGCACTTTATAACTCGCCTTTGTAGAGTTTAATATGCACCTGGAACATTTTTGCCCACATTCTGTTCGAATGCGTCTCGATCTGGAATCGGACCATTGGGGGGCGTCAAAAAAAACTTTCCAGCATTAACCGGTCCAACCACCGCCGCTAACGTGTCTCTCAAATGCAGAAGAAATCTCTCAAATATTTTCGGGACATTCAGAACAAAATATATAACTTTATTTGCCTTGAGATTTACAGAGTTTAGTGCGTCGCTTGTTGACTCAGCAGAAGTCGGCAACGTTTCTCAGTCTGTGTTATTTTTATCCTTTCCTCGTAATCCTCCATGTTTGTTTGGACACGAATGGACAATGCGTTTGTCTGATTGGTTAATTCGCCTGTCAATCACTCCCTTTGGAAATTGGCGTGACTGGGTTGGATCCCAGACCCTCAGGTTTTGTAAAGTAGTCAAAATGTGTTGGGACTGGCTGCTCAGGCAAGGAACATTTCTGATATTGTCATGACGCTGTGTTACTGTATCTCAACTAGGAAGACCCGAAAGTCGCTGTCAGCCAATCAGCAAGTTACATGTCCATCCAAACCAATAACCTATAAATACACTCGTTCCTCTCTACTATTTCAGCAACAATCGTCCAGAGCTTTATCTCTATCGCCGCAGGATCAGGATTAGCCTCAATAAAACGTCAACAAAGACTTACTTTATAATGTACACATCGTCTATTCAAATGATTCAGGCTTGGTAACTACATAATTGGGGTTAGGGTATTAATAAAGTAGTTACTAGATTGAAGTCTAACAAACTATTTGTTCAATATGCATACAAGTATTTGTTCATGCTATAAATAATGTACGTAGTCAAAACCACACTTGACTATGATCATAAGGGTTGATGTTGGCACTCCATCTACTGGCAGTAAAAGGAACTAACCAACTAGCTTTCCTCCGGCATACTAATGTAGGACGCAGGAGACCTCTGGATCTCTGTCTTTGATGCTGCAAATCTGGTAAATGTCTTATTATTATTTTCTTCTTTGTGAGGCTCATAGAAGGGGCAGAGAAGACACACTTGTAAAATAGGATTAATGAAACAACCATGAATTAATCTAAATTCAGCTTTTTGATGAGGTAGCAGTGTTAGAACATGGCGAAAAGCTCATTGTTTTGTCATTTAAGCTTTATTATTATAAAGTATTACCACTACATAACACAGTATGCCGTGTATGAAATGCATTTGGATTCTCTTAAACTAAAAAACGGTTTGGTTCCCGTCATGTGATTGTCCACTGCTCCGGACAGGCTGTGGGTCTGAAGGACGGGTCAAATATAGAGGACACATTTCTCTGCAAATACAATGAAGTCGAGATTAGCCTGAGATTGGAAGATAATGCAGAAGCTAAAATGAAGATTGCTGCTCCGATTGCCCCAGTAACAGCAGATGCCTCCCAGTGACAGAGCAGCCAGTAGAGAGAGAGAGAGGAAGTGGAGCGCCCACACACTGATGAACCAGTCTACAACCACTCGCCCACAGAGAGAGAGAGAGAAGAGAGAGGGGAGAAAGAGACAAGGAGAAGAGAGTGAGGAAAAGGTGTGAGGGGAAGAGAGAGAAGAAAGAGAAATAGAAGAAAGAAAGGGTCAGACAAAATGACCGTGCTTAAGTCGTGGCTCGCAGACAGAGGTGGCAAAAGTACTACTCAAGTGGTAAAAGTCACAGTACAGGTGAGAGTCAAAGTACAGGTGAAACTCCTTTGCATGAGTAAAAGTACAAAAGTCCATCCCCGTAAAGTAAAAACATAAGATAAGAGATAAGACATGATTTATTTTTCTACATTTAAGTATGTTAATGAGCTTGAAGGTTAAATAAAAGGAAAACCTGACAACTGCACTCTGACTGATACGATACTTCCCCAAAGCTGTTATTTAGCTGCAGAGCTAAAGCCTGGTCTAGACTCCTGTCTGTTTATGAACACACGGCTGTTCTCGCACACATGAGCTCAGCAACACTGGTCAAACTGTGACTCGCTCACCCCCGCAGCTCTCAAAGCGTGATCAACGGCGAGAAAAAAAACAAATGCAAGCACTTAAACTAAAGCAACAAGTCTGTTTTGATAATGTAAGGAGTAGAAAGTACAGACACTTGTTTTATAATTATAAGTTTGTGGTAGAGTAAACAGGAAACTTCATCTGGTTCATCCTCAGCTTTTCTGTTTAATTTCTCTTCTCTGCGCCTCTACGCCGGCTCTTTATGTACTGCATTGGATTTGGATCATGTTAGAAATGTCTTGTGCTTTGTTTGTCACAGGAGCAAGTTAGCATTAGCTAATAAAATATTATTTTCAGTACTGTATCTGTCTTGTTTTCATCTAAGTCTGCATTCTCCCTTAAGCTTTCTGAGAGCCGGGTGCATGTCAGACCCTAACCCTTTGGAGGCCACACCTCACTTGACCCGCTTTGGATTGTCCCATTCCACTCCAATGTGAACCAATCAAAATTCACACGTTTAAAGACAAAATTGAGCCAGAAATAGCTTGCCTACCAATATGGAAGGAACACAGTATATTCTGCTAATTCTCTCATGCCCCTAGTCTCACTAACCCCAGAGTATTGTTTTTATAATTATAATAATCATTTTTGTTTTTGTTGATGTTAATACTATTGTGTTCTTTATTAATTGGAGGTTGTTGGGTTTCTCCTCTGAATAACCCAACACCCTCCAATTACTACTGGTGCCCCTCTACAGACAACAGTTGGTCACAAACTCCTTCTGAATTAATCTGTGAAGTTCCTCAGGGTTGTGTGAGTTCCCCATTGTTATTTACCATCTTCAGTCTACAACATTATCGACATTGACATCATCATGTACCCAGTCCTCCATGAAATGATCTAATGATCCATATTTAAGTGAAGTATAGACATGAAATCGTGGCTTGTAACTACGTGATCAAAAGTGACATGGAGCTGTTCATCTCATCTATTGCCATCTCTATATGCTCAAATAAATAGAACTAGTGGAGTTTTTGATAAATCACTAAGTTTTGGATGACATGGTCTTCTGTTTAGAACAGGTCCTCACGGGCACCAAAGGGCACTATGGCCCTCAGAGGCAACCGTTGTTGTGATTTTGGGCGTTACAAAAATAAATTGAATTGAATTGAATTGAACTAGATTGGTAAAACATTTCAATGCATGCATTGAAGAGTGAAAAACTAAGTTTAGTTTCAAACCTCGGTCTCCCACGTGAAGGGTGAACACCTCTCCTACTGAGCAACACTTCTATACCTGTAAACACTGCTGAATGGACACTTTACTGACACATTTATTACACAAAATTAACACTCAAAATACTTCTTGTATTTCTAACTATTGTCTAATCATTTGAAGCATAAACACAGCCTTAGCTACAAATAAAGACTTGTCTCTAAAAGTTTGCTTCTCCTCTGCACATGCTCAGTTAGAGCAGAACATGCAAACATCCTTGATTCCCACACAGGTTTATTCAGCCTGGTTTGAGCATAGATCATGGGTTTGAGGCTGTGTGGTCCTCAGAGCACATGTGCAGAGCTCTAACAGAAGCTGCTGTCCGCTCTGGTTCTAAAAGCTCATGTTAGAGAGCGGAGCATGAACGGGCCTCTGAACACAAAATGAAAAAGAGCCAGGAGATGACTCTGATGTAGACAAATACAATTTTGTACAGACATTCTTCTTACCATTCAAAAAAAAAATGTAAATGACAGCATACCTCTATCTAAAATGTTATCATGGAAACCTGACAAACACTGACGTAGACCTACATGTGTTTTGGTTTACAGGCATTTAGAATGGGATGTAGAAATTTACTCATAAACTGTTGAAATTTGGCACACTTATTCTCCACATCACACTGAACATAAAAGTCAATGGGAACATAACTCTATCTCAAACCATGTGGTAGTGAAAATGTTGAATGAAGTAGTATTAAGTTGGTACTGTTTGTGGGGGAGGGGTAATGTAGGTGGGGTGCTCTTTGCAGTGGCTCGTACCCCGCTCGTATTATTATTATTTATTCATTTAGACATTTCTACTCAAAACATAGAACAGAACCAGAGAGCAATAGGCCAGATAAACACATTGAGTGAAACTGTGATTTTGAAGGCACATTTTGGCAGTAGCGGAGCAAGTGTCTGACCATATTTTATAAAGTGTCAAACCAGTTTCAAATAGATGAGTTAATAAAAGGGATGCTCCGATACCTGCATCAATATCGGCCTGTATTCACATCATTGAGGAATATCGGTATTAGTCAAAAGCACTGATATCAGTCCACCGATATTACATTCCGGTAATGAAACTCTTCCAAACCTTCAGAAACTGGACGAAAACACGGATGAAAACACAGCTCCACGAGCAGAGGCTTTCTGCTGCTATGTTCTAACAGAACTGGCTGTAAACTTGAATCCAGTCTTTATTCTGAGTCAAAAGACCCAGAAATGACGAAGTGACAGACTTTAAAAATCGCTAGAAACGTTTTAGACATTATTTGACTAGTTTTTCAGCTAAACAATCGGTTTAGACATGTTTACTCCAGAAGTTTAGTGTGAGAGGTTTAAAGGAGAGAGGAACTCTCTGAACAGACACAGCAGATGAGCTGCAGACGATGACACAGACTGGAGAGGTTCAGAGAGATTTTAGTCCAAAAACTAATCTAATAATGATAAATAAAACAGGAAATTCACAGAAAGCTAATTTTACTCTAATAAGAATAATCCTACTATAGCCTATAGCTTACCTATATCTAAACATTGTGTTAAATACATTATAGCCCTATTAAACACTTTTCTCCCCACATTTGGGATATTATGTGTTCTCACTGGTTCTATATATATTAAAGTAGTTTTGATCCGTATAAGTGTTTGAATGAACCAAAACCCAACTTTTCCCCATAACATCGATATCAGTATCGGCCTAAAATGTCCATAATATCCATTATCGGTGAACCACTACTAAATAATAAGGAATATTAGGAGTCTTTACGATGGTCCGGCATCAAGACTTTAAATTAAACCCTAACCCTGCACACACTCTTTTCACACTTAAGTTCCTGCTGTAGCTCCTGGTCACAGGTCACTGCCACTTCTGTCAGGCCTCTTCAAATGATTTATAATAGAGCCATAAACATTCTGGATAAGAAACCTGTTAGGTCACACCACTGTGTTAGTTTGAATCATTTATATATATATATTAACCTCAAATTTGCACAGGTTGCGGCTGCATCAGCAGGTTCTTGGTGACTTGATTGTTCCTCTCAGAGGGGTCAGTCACCAGAGGAGCTCGGACTGGAAACTGTCCCAAAAGTCCCAAAAGTCCCAGGATGACAGACACTGAGAATGGCTAAAATGTTTTAATGTGTGACATGAGCTCATGAAACACACTTGTCCTTATCAAATAAACCTAAATAAATGAACGGTCTCTTGACAGATCCATTGACTGTTAAATTGGTCAAAATTATTACTGGGGAAAGCCGTTATTACTACTACTACTACTACTACTACTACTACTACTACTACTACTACTACTACTACTACTACTACTACTACTCCTACTACCTCCTACTACTACCTACTACTACACCTACTACCTACTACAGTCTGGATAACAAAGGTATACCTTTTGTTTTTTTTGTAAAAGAAGTTTTGATCTTTTGAAAAATGAGATACAAGATGTTTAGACGTAAGGAATTATTACAACTAAGAAATTAAACAATGCAACACTGACTATTATAACCCTCTAAGTGAAATGTGTACTACATCATAGCTGTGAACAAGAAGAACATCTTATTTTGGCAGATGAAGAATGGGAAAATAAATATACATCAGAATGGAGGGCACAAAATCACATATTTGGAAAGAGCTGTGTCTATGCACTGGTGTGACTGAAATGGGCTCTCTATGCTCTGGTGTCACTGACATGGGCTCTGTCTATGCTCTGGTGTCACTGACATGGGCTCTGTCTATGCTCTGGTGTTACTGACTCTGGGCTCTGTCTATGCTCTGGTATTACTGACCCTGGGCTAGGGCTATTGTCTGATCTCTGTGGGCACGGGTTATGATCTGATGACCGTGTTACTTGTCTGTCTGCTCCCTCGGCACAGTTAATCCCTGGATTTTGATGCTAATCTCGTTTGGGCCTGATTAGCCACTGACACTCCACCAGACCTCTGTCTGTTTGTTCAGTTTACACGCAATGTCTCACAATAATGATGAGTACTTCATTCTTCTTTGGGAGCTTCATGCTGAATCTCTGAGATAACTGCAGGTATTAACCTTTTATAACCAGATACCCATTGAGATCAAGACCTCTTTTTCTATGGTGACCTGGGGTATGAACATTGTGGTGCTGCAAAATGTGTTTTTGTTCTAGTCTGGAATTGAAAGTAAATAATTTTTTTTTAAATAGTTCATGGAGCTGAAGCCATTTGTTTAGGTTGGGCCTAAGAAGATGTGTTGGGAAGCAAGCTACAAGACCAAGCTAATTTTAGCAAGGCTTATGTGTGACCTCTGAAGATACAGAGACAGACACAACATAGGACTAATTTTAGCTGTACCTTTCAATCCTTCACAAATACATTCAATTTAACAAAGTACCTCATCCATTAAAATGTTTTATTTAGTCCAAAAAACAACATGTGGCTTTATAGTTTTCTTCCATGGCCAAGTCACTATTGGCCAAGTCACTATTAGTGCACTATATGCTCAGAAATAGGGCTGGAAAAAGACACAAAATTCACGACACGAGCAAGCTAAGAATATATAAATATATACAGTATATATATATATATATATATATATATATATATATATATATATATATATATATATATATATATATATATATATATATATATATATATATATATATATATATATATATATATATATATATATATATATATATATATATATATATATAGTATGTAATGTATTTTTTTTATTTTTTTTTACTCAACTTTGCTTTTTTATTTCTTATTTTTTATGAATTGTTTTTAATAAAATACCTTGTTGCACCCAAATTACGATAGACACTTCAAATACCTCAAAAGTGCATCTGTGACCATCACAGGGACATGCAAAGATGTTGTTAAATGTTCTAAGTTCTATTTTAAATCTTTGTTCATGCTTTATTAATACTAATAAAGGTGTAGTTATTCAAGTGGAAACAAATAAAGAAAGAAGTAAAGATAGAAAAGTGCTCAAATCAACTTGACCAATCCTTTGTCACAATGAAAAAATCCTGAGTGAATGTGGGATTTAATTGGACGTGGAGTATATGTACTTTCTGTTGCCTCTTCAGAAATCCTTTCATACGAGGCGCTCAGGCGGGGGTCATGGGTGCCACAGCAGGATGAGTGGGTGGGTGCAATATCAGCTTGACAATATTCACAATATGGCTCCAGTATGAACCTGAGCCGCAGAGAATGATCTGAATCCAGCATGTGTGTGAGAAGGATCTGTCATTCTAACAGACTCAGGTCAAAGGACTGACTCTGGGTGCACGGACTCTTGATCACGATTAGATAATGGTTATTCCTAGATACAGGGATTGACAAATCTGGTTGACACAGTCATCCGTAAACTGCCTAAACTGTAATAAGTTCAGTTTTTGGACCAAACTAATTAATAACTAATTTCCTTGCCGAGTTGTCTTTTCAAAGACCACAAACTAAATGATGAAAGTCATGTACGCAACATTTTTGTACGTACACGCGCTAAATATTACTCCTGTGGCATCACCAGGGGCAGACACTCCCTTAGCCCAAAACAGCTTGAATGCATAATTAAAATGTGTGAAGATTAGAGTCAAACAAAACTTCCCCATCACAACGCTTTGGTTGATTGACCGATACAACAACCCAGGTGCACACACACAGTTCCTGCACATATAACACGCACCAACACTGTTACATTTCAGTCTCACTCACAGCTGATTTCTTAGGTGAGTCTTTTATTTCCGCACTTGTTGTTCGTGTCAGGCCATGATCCAGGTGTAAACAGTTCATCCTGTGCTTTCTCCCGTCAACGTCTCAGGTGTCAATAAATCCTTTGCTCTTTTAACTGTTTCAATGCAACTAATTTAGGTAACAATAATACCGTACACTCATTTTTGAATAACAATCCCATCATTTGTCCAAATAAAATGATCTTCTTTATTTTTCTTTCAAACTAGGCAAAAAAGTTAAACATCTAGCGAGCGTCAACAGACTTGGCAAAGTCACAATCTAATGCCAACTGGTGGCAGTGCCAGTCATTACACACAGGGCCGGGTCTAGCCATGGGCCTATTGCTGGGCCCAGAGCAAGCCCTGGGGCGGGACTTAGCCAGCTCTAGGCTTGTTTGAGCCTGTCACTCAACTGAAAAAGGAGAATCTGATTGGTCAGTGCTAATGCCAGTGCTATTAGCTAGAAATTAGAAATCCCTGTGCAAGAGACAATATTTCTGAACATGAAACCCCCAAAACAACAACAAATCTGAAGTTTAGCCGGCTTCTTCAGCTGAACACATGGCTGTCCAAAGAGTGTCCCCCGAGAGGACTACACTATATTGAGAACTTCTATCTATTCTGGAAACGAGAGGACCTGTTTAAGAGAAATGGCCCCCACCTATGCAGAGGTGGAGTGAGGGTGCTGACAGAGAACCTGCTCCACGCTCTGAGGCATTGGACTGGGCCTGGACAGGGTCCTGAGCAGATAGTTAGAGAAGAGAGGAATGAGAGAAGAATTCCTGCTCCATCAGCCAAAGACCGAGCCAATGTTTCAACATCAAAAGCACCACAACCTCAGCCTCCACCAAAGGATTCATCAGCAGCTGCTCCACCACCACCAGCAAAGGATTCAGCTCCAGCTGCTCCACATTCACCTCCACCGCCTCCAGCAAAGGAACAATCTTCAAAGGCCTTGGACCCATCTGTGACAAGCCCAACAACATCCCTGTCATCGCCCCTGCCTTCACACCAGCCCTGGGTTCCCCCTGCAACATCTACTCCCACTAAAGATTCATCATTCTCCTTCTCATCTCCACTCTCACCCATGGGCCTTCCCAGCCATTTTGAAAGTCTGATCAAATCAGGCATTAAGATGGCTCCACTCACGCCCAATATAGCAAGGGCTATGCCGACTACACCAACAAAAGCCCCACCACCCATCCCCCCTCGCCTCTCACCTGGTCCCAAACTCTCCTTGGCTACAAAAGCCCCACCACCCATCCAACCTCGCCTTTTACCTGGTATCTCCCATAGCTAGGATGCACTGGGTCTCAGCGTTGCCGGGACTTATTGTCACATTAAAAATCAAACCAACCCGGGGCCCTATGTAAAAAGAGCCCCCCCTAGTGCTATTTCTGTAGTCACATCATCACACAGATGGAAAAACAAAATGCGAGTCAGGCCCAATCTGAGAAATGTGATTCATATTCCCTGTGAAAAGATAAAGCCCAGTCCCACTGAAACTAGTCTGAAACTTGCTGTGCTAAATGTCAGATCCTTATGTAACAAATCTCTCTTAATTAATAATTTTATTTCTTCTTATAATCTTGATTTTATGTTTTTAACTGAAACATGGCTTGACAAAAACACAGGAAATGTAGTTCTGATAGAATCTGCTCCACCCAACTTTAAGTTTGAATCTGAAACACGAGAAAACAAAAAAGGGGTGGAGTCTGTGCTGTCTTTAGAGATGAAATAATTACCCGCAGGTTGTCTTTTGGGGTGTTTTCATCATTTGAGTATGTATCCTTTAAAATGGAGCTAAAACGGTCTCCATCCATTCTCTTCATTGTTTTATACAAGCCTCCCCAGCACTGCCAAAGTTTTATTGATGATTTTACTGAGATGCTTTCAGTCGTATGCACAGACTTTGATGGTTTGGTCATTACAGGTGATTTCAACGTGCATGTTGATAATATTTGTGACAGAAACGCTAAAGAGCTTGATGCTGTCCTTGAAACCTTCAGTCTTACTCAGCATGTGAGAGGCCCCACCCACAGCAAAGGACACACTCTAGATCTCATCATTACAAAGGGGGTAAATATTTCAAATGTTAATGTGATCGATGTTGCTCTGTCTGATCATTTCTGTGTCTTCTTTGACCTGTCTGTTTCTCCCCAACCTCCGGTTGGTCCTGCAGTTGTTCAGCGAAGACACATAAGTGATGGCACAGGTGCACTGTTTATGGAAATGATAAACTTTGAAAATGTCTCATGTTCTAATGTAAATGATTTGTTGAACTCTGTTACATCTAGTGTTTTGAATGTTCTGGACACCATCGCCCCTATAAAGGCTAAAATGGTTAAAAATAAGCAGAAGGCGCCGTGGAGAAATGATGATTCGGTCAGGGCACAGAAAAGGGAGTGCCGCAGGGCCGAACGGAAATGGCGCAAGTCAAAGCTCCAGGTTCAAAAAGAGATTTACAAAGAAAAGCTGAACATGTACAACCTAATCTTATGTAGAACTAGGGAAAGATATTTTTCTGAAATAATTGGAAGCTGCAGTAACAACTCGCGTGTCCTGTTTGCCACAGTAAACAGATTAACAAACCCTCCAGCTCAGCTGCCGTTAGAACTCATTTCCACATCCAAGTGTAATGAGTTTGCATTATTCTTTAATGACAAAGTTCAGGGCATTAAAAATGCTATAAATCCCACAATGCAAAAAATTACCCTAAAACCACCAAGACACTTAGAGCTAACTCACTTTGCACCAGTAACTGACAAAACTGTCCATGAGATCATCACCAGTCTGAGTTCATCTACATGCTGCCTTGATGTGTTACCCACCAGATTTCTAAGGTCTGTGCTGAACAGTTTGTTAGCACCATTCACTCACATAGTTAACATGTCGCTTCAATCTGGAACATTCCCAATGTCTTTGAAAACTGCGGTCATAAAGCCTCTCCTAAAGAAGAGCAGTCTTGATGCCGCAGTACTGAGTCATTACCGGCCCATCTCTAATCTGCCATTTTTGGGCAAAGTCCTTGAAAAGGTTGTTTACCAACAGCTCACAGATTTCCTCTTAATAAACAACTCATTTGATGTTTTTCAGTCAGGTTTTAGACCTCATCACAGCACTGAGACTGCTCTTGTCAAGGTGACAAATGACATCCGCCTGAACACTGACACGGGCAAAGCCTCAGTCTTAATTCTGTTAGATCTGAGTGCTGCTTTTGACACTGTCGATCATGGGATCCTCTTACAGAGACTAGAGGACTGGGTGGGCATCACTGGCACTGCCCTAAACTGGTTAAGGTCCTATCTGGAAGACAGGAAGTACTTTGTTGAAATTGGTAGCTGTGTCTCAGACCACATGACCCTGACCTGTGGAGTGCCCCAAGGGTCAGTCCTGGGTCCCCTTCTGTTCAACCTCTACATGCTGCCGTTGGGTCAGTTGATACGCAGTGAAAATGTGTCCTATCACAATTATGCAGACGACACTCAGATCTATGTTTCACTATCGGCAGGTGACTATGGACCAGTAGATTCACTCTGTCACTGCATCCAACAGATCAGTTTGTGGATGCAAAACAACTTTCTCCAGCTGAACTCAGACAAGACTGAAATAATCGTTTTTGGCCCACAGAAACAAAGAGAAAGTGTTAGCGGTCACCTCCAGAGTCTCGCTCTAAAACCTACAAACCAAATTAGAAATCTGGGGGTAATAATGGACTCAGACTTGAACTTTAATAGCCACGTCAAATCAATAACATCAGCAGCTTTTTACCATCTAAAAAACATTGCCAAAATCAAAAATATAGTGTCAAAACCAGATTTAGAGAGACTTATCCATGCGTTTGTCTCCAGTAGATTAGACTACTGTAACGGCCTGCTCACTGGTCTCTCCAAACGAGCTGTAAAACAGCTGCAGTACATCCAGAACGCTGCTGCTCGGGTCCTGACTAGAACCAGGAAGTATGATCACATTAGTCCTGTTCTCAGGTCTCTGCACTGGCTCCCTGTGGCTCAGAGAATAGACTTTAAAGCAGCTCTGCTTGTGTACAAGTCTCTCCATGGCCTAGCACCAAAGTACATCTTGGATATGTTAGTGCCATATGAACCATCTCGAACTCTGAGGACCTCAGGGACCGGCCTCTTGCTGGTGCCCAGAGTCAGGACAAAACATGGGGAATCTGCGTTTCAGTTTTATGCAGCTAAAATCTGGAACAGTCTTCCTGAAGATGTGAGACAGGCTTCTACTCTGACAATGTTCAAATCTAAGCTAAAAACTGTTTTGTTTAGCTGCGCATATGACTGAAAGGATTTTTTCTTTGCACTCTTCTCTTTTGTTTGTGATTTTATTAGTTTAGAAAATCAGTTGGATTGATAATTTTTAATTTAGTTAATTTTATTGTATTTCTGTTTCTGTAATTTCTTTGTGATTTGAATGCATTTTTCCTGCTGTGAAGCACTTTGAATTGCCTTGTGTATGAAATGTGCTCTACAAATAAACTTGCCTTGCCTTGCCATGGTTTAATCCTCACAGAACAATAACCCTTCAACCTACGTTATGATTGAAGAATTTAAGATATAAAAAATGAACAAATGTTACTGTTAAACTGTCAGGGCTAGCGAAGAATGCCCTGTTACTTGCTTGTCTCCATGGCGATAGATTTGTTTAATGCCACCAGAATGCCCCCCCCTCACCAGAAAAGTTACATAGTGCACCTTTAACTGTTCTTGACCTTAACCTTAACCCGTTTACTAACTCTAATGACTGAATAGCGGTTTCTAAATGTCATCACTTGGAATGACCAATCACAGCAGATCTATTGCTCCCTGAGACTCAGAGAATAGATGTCTGACCACTGTAGTATCCTCTGAGTCACTGCTGATGTCTCTGGCCCTCTACATTCCACTGCAGTCCTGCCTGACATGTTTATGAGGACAAGTGTGGCTTGTCACACGTTCATACCTTTAAGATGAAGTGTCTTGCCCAATTACAAATTATTCTCTGGCGGGTGGAATTCAACTCATTAAATTCATACTTTAAATAGCATACATATTTATATACGTATTATTTCAATATTGACATGAGTGTAATAAAAAGGTTGGGGTCACATGACATCACAACATTCTGACAGTCCATAACTTTCTCCTGGTTTAAGGTTAATATATTTGTCTACAAAAATGGCTATATAATATCAAAAAGTCCTACATTATTAGGGCCCAATACATGTTGATTTCAGGGGGCCAATATCAATATAAAGGAGTTTGCAGGTGCCAAATTAGTGTTCATCTTATCGACTAAATCATTTCATCTTTGTCACATTTTTGCTGACTAAAACTAAATTAAAAATAATTATAAAGACTAAAACTACATATGTATTTTAAATGTATTTTCAATGTAATTTAAATGACTTATATCTACTATAAGTCCCCCCAAACCAGAACATAAACAGACTCTACGGCCAAAGAACTCGTCTGAACATGACACATGAAGTACATTTCATTGAAGTTAAAATAGACAAATATATATATATATATTAGCATGACATTTTCATCGACTAAAACTTGACTAAGATAATGTTATGACTAAATCAAAAGACTAAACTAGATTACAAATGTCTGGTGCTGGTGCGTGGTCCTGGGGTCGCTGGGGTCGCTGGGGTCGGCCACGTGAGCATCTGATGTCACCCAAACATAACCAATGTTTTCTTTATAAACTCAATTGTACGCACATAATAACTTTTTCTCCCAATGCCGATCTCAGAAATTTACAAAAAGACATTTAGTAATTCAAGTTTGTGGCTCGGTGAGACTTTAAAGCTGCAGAAAACAAGGAACTTCTGTTTTATCTTCAGTGTTTTCTGTAACTGTTATTGTCAGAGAGCGACGACAGGAAGAAATAAAATACTCACTATAAGGTTCACTCAACCAGAGCTCATAACTGCAGTCATATAATGATACAAAAGTATGCAACTCTATTAAATATGTATTATGTATCTGGCATCTAAAATGAGCAACACAACTAAACGTTAGAAAAGCAGCTAAACACTTTTCGCCACTACTTTTTTCTCACGCTTTGAACCTTGCGGCCGATACAACGGTGCTGTTAATGTATAGAGTTTGACTGGATAACGGCCATCAGGGGCACTCTATCAGGAAGCGCAAGCATTTGACACACTGTAGAAGACGTCAGTGGACAGTAGAAACACTGTCCAGATACTGTCTGTATTTTATGCATCAAAACGCTGTGTGTTTTATTACATTTAAACTCATATTCACAGAGAAATGAGTCTAATTAGTCCTGCGGCGCAGCAGCAGACCGCGGGCGCGCCACAAGCCCCCGGTTCAAATGACAACTGGGATTTCTCTTCTGTAACATGCCCAAAGACCCCATTTGTCTAGAAATGGAATACTGTGGTCAGGAGGGACCAGTGGACTGACAGAAATCACTCCAGACTGAGGCTGAGCTGTTTGTTTGAGGTCGTTAGCAGCTAATGCTACTTTAAATATTATTGCATGGTATTGCTAATAAACGTTAGCTTACAAAGTCCGTGCTCTCGAAAGCTTTGAGGGCGTGTCCAGTGCAGAGCGTTGTGGACGATGAAGCTTAAACATAGTTGTTGCTGCTTTTACACTTTTGATTCGAATCAGGATTGGTTTGTGTTGTCAGAAATTTGAATCATAAACTGATCCGGACCAAAGAAGTGAAAGGTCGGTCTCGGTCCGGTTGAATGGAACTCTACCATGAGTGACCATGAAGTGCGCCACGCTGAGACACACGTGAGACTCAGGGTCAAATCAAACTCCTGTGCGAGATCGACAATGGGACAAATGACATGCAGAAAGAAGTCAAATCTGCTTTAATTATTTTATTGATGCAAACTCATGCAAAAACATATCACTGTTTCCAGTGAATAATTACACAAATAACTACCGCACTTTTTGGACTATAAGCTGCTACTTTTTTCTCACGCTTTGAACCCTGCAGCCCTTAAAACGGTGCGGTTAATGTAAAGATTTTTACTGGCACTCTAGCAGGAAGCGCAACCATTCGACACACAGTAGAAGAAGACGTCAGTGGTCACTTCATTTTAAGCTTCAAAATGTTGTGTGTTTTATTACAATCAGACTCATATTCACAGAGAAATTAGTAATGAGGAAGTTAATCTAGACGTGGCGAAATGCAAAGACACACGAGGAGCGTGGACATGTGATGTACGGCAGTCTGCAGCTTAGAACCTGCAGCAGTGAAGTGAAACTTTCTTGGTGAGACCTGATATCATATCACAAATGTTCCAACGTTAAACTCACTCAATAAGTACGAGCTCAGGAGCAGATGAACCAGATGTGAAGACGCAGACACATCACACAGAGTCATCAAGGACAGAGGGGACAGAGGGGACAGTAGGGGCAGAGGGGACTGTAGGGACAGAGGGGACAGTAGGGGCAGAGGGGACTGTAGGGACAGAGGGGACAGTAGGGGCAGAGGGGACAGTAGGGACAGAGGGGACAGTAGGGACAGAGGGGACAGTAGGGGCAGAGGGGACAGTAGGGACAGAGGGGACAGTAGGGACAGAGGGGACAGTAGGGACAGAGGGGACAGTAGGGGCAGTAGGGGCAGAGGGGACTGTAGGGACAGAGGGGGCAGTAGGGGCAGAGGGGACAGTAGGGGCAGAGGGGGCAGTAGGGGCAGAGGGGACAGTAGGGGCAGAGGGGACAGTAGGGACAGAGGGGACAGTAGGGACAGAGGGGACAGTAGGGGCAGTAGGGGCAGAGGGGACTGTAGGGACAGAGGGGGCAGTAGGGGCAGAGGGGACAGTAGGGACAGTAGGGACAGAGGGGACAGTAGGGGCAGAGGGGACAGTAGGGGCAGAGGGGACAGTAGGGACAGAGGGGACAGTAGGGACAGAGAGGACAGTAGGGGCAGAGGGGACAGTAGGGGCAGAGGGGACAGTAGGGGCAGAGGGGACAGTAGGGACAGAGGGGACAGTAGGGGCAGAGGGGACTGTAGGGACAGAGGGGGCAGTAGGGGCAGAGGGGACAGTAGGGACAGTAGGGGCAGAGGGGACAGTAGGGACAGAGGGGACAGTAGGGGCAGAGGGGACTGTAGGGACAGAGGGGAAAGTAGGGGCAGAGGGGACTGTAGGGACAGAGGGGACAGTAGGGACAGTAGGGACAGTAGGGGCAGAGGGGACAGTAGGGGCAGAGGGGACTGTAGGGACAGAGGGGACAGTAGGAACAGAGGGGACAGTAGGGGCAGAGGGGACTGTAGGGACAGAGGAGACAGTAGGGGCAGAGGGGACTGTAGGGACAGAGGGGACAGTAGGGGCAGAGGGGACAGTAGGGGCAGAGGGGACAGTAGGGACAGAGGGGACAGTAGGGGCAGAGGGGACAGTAGGGGCAGAGGGGACTGTAGGGACAGAGGGGACAGTAGGGGCAGAGGGGACTGTAGGGACAGAGGGGACAGTAGGGACAGAGGGGACTGTAGGGACAGAGGGGACAGTAGGGACAGCCCAGATGTGGTTTCTGTTTGTTAAGCTTGAA